>NC_079212.1:131102404-131367892 GCF_029633865.1 Lampris incognitus
AATATTTCAGATAGAGGCAAGCAGCATCACATTTTGGGTGAGAATTTTTTTTGGCGGGCAGGTATTCAACGTAATTAGTTACTCTGCTTTTGCAAGAATATGAGGAATAACTTGGCTGAAGTTTTGACATGTTGATAATTTTTTCATCAGAAAACCTCAGCTGCTTCAAGGCGCGTATGGCATGGCTTCAACCGACCTTCCAAAATCCAAGGAAATACCTTGCCCATGATGCTGGCTGAACCGTGAGTATACAGTATACTTGAAATTATTCTAATACCTCTAATTCTAGTCACAGTTAAATTGAATCAGGATTTTCTGAAGTCACTGACCTAGGTTTATTTGTGGAGTTTTGATCATAATGATTTTATTTGATATTGTGTAATTCTTCAGCTGGTAAAATGTTAATTTCCATTTCCCTTATTTAACTTTCATGTGAAATTACCTCCCAGTTAAAGGAGTACTAAGACTTTCTTTTTTTTTAAATTGAGCTGAAAATGCATTGGTATGGGCCTAGGGTGATGGGAATGATTGTTGTCATGATAAATTCAACAAAAAATAGACTCATTATATGACTACTTTGAGGGAGAAAATGTATGCTTTTTCTTGCATCCAGGGAAAATTGCACCCACTCTGAATTGCCTTCATAATATGGTGGCATCAAAGACGCTGAGACCCATGTGGTAGGTGGCATAGTTGGCAGCATGTTTAGACAAATAAAATATGAAGCGAGTAGAAGTCAACACACTGGTGTTAGCCAGCTAAACTTTCTGGGTAGACTTGTGAGAAATGAGGTGAGTTTTTTTGACAGCAATACCACCTTTAGCCCACCAACCCACCCTCATTTTCCTCTTACTCTCCAACCCCCCCCCCCTTTTTTTTTGCCTTTTTCAAAATGTGAATTGGTGGAGCCAGGCTAAGAATGAGCTCTTACTTATTCTTTAAGTGGACATCCAGAAGAAGGCATTACCCAACTTGTTTTCACTTCCTGTGTTTCTGTTCTAATGGCCTACACCCTCCAGTCCACAAAATCTGATTACCCAGTCACAGTCAGGAACAGGCAAAACCACTGCCTTTGTCTTGGCCATGCTGAGCCACGTAGACCCCAACAATAGATACCCCCAGGTTAGTGCCAAAATGAAATTGCTCAGGCGGAGGTCTCGATGTACTTCCCCCCTTTTATTTCTTGTGCACTTGCGTCTGCTCTTTTATCTATCTTTCAATTGCCTGTATTCTGCAAATTTCTGTTGTTGTATAGAAAAAGTTGAGGAAAATTGTGGAATATCATAACATTTTAGCGTGGAAGAAAGTCAGGTGATATGATAATGGTAAAGTTATGGAGCATTTTGAAGTTTGATCAAGATTTTTTTTATGTTTAGAAGCTACATTCAAAACAATGTTGGTTTTCACTTGAGAAATAAAAGGTTTTACCCCCCCCCCACACACACACACACACTTCCCCCATTTTGTATCTATATATAAAATAAGGGTAGTTATCCATAAAGAAAAGGAAAAGGACTACCATAGTCATGGAAAGCCACAGAATTCATATATAATTCACAGGGTAGAATCCTGCATGTCTGTGTTTAGGTCAAATTGTAATAGCCCTTGGTTTTAAAGTGTTTTCATACTGAGATTATATCAACAACTGCATTGTTGGCAGGAAGTTAGATATTTCAGTAATTGCATACACATGCAGGGTGATAGACTTCTTTGGTCATAATAATGATGTTGGTATATATGGTGGTTTTGAGATTACAAAGATTATGACGATTGGTATTACGTTAGTATTGGAGCATTCCTCCTTGTGAAGGAGGTACCTGTACTGCATGGAGGTGGCAATAATTTGTGTGTGTGCTTGTGTATTTATTTAATGTGCCCACTCCGGTGCAACAGGGCACGAAGCTGCAGGGGCAGATAGTAATCAACACCCCTGGTACGATGCTAGACTGGTGTCTCAAGTTAAAGTTCACAGACTCTCAGAAGATTAAGGTGTTTGTTCTGGACGAGGCTGACGTCATTGTTTCCACACAGGGTCATCAGGACCAGAGCATCCGCATTCAGAGGTCTGAACACACACAAACACAAACTATGATCCTACAGATAAGGGAAAAAAAACTTTACTACACACTGATTCAAAATTCCTTCAATGAATTAATGACAGGAGCTCCCAAGTGAAGAGCTAGTAAAGACTAATCCTTGATGCTACCTGTGGTATCATCAAATAGAATAATATATTGGATTTCGTCCTCATAATGTCTACTTTCATTCCTGTAACCGGCACTTTGATCTCAAGCAAAGTATGCACAAAGTATAGGCTTTAATAATAACCATTTTTACCTTTTCCTAACCTGCACGATTATTTGGGCTTTGCTCTCTCCTCCTCCCTGCCATCCAGGATGCTACCCAAGAACTGCCAGGTGCTGCTTTTCTCGGCTACCTTCGAGGAGTCTGTGTGGAAGTTTGCCCAGTGCATCGTGCCTGACCCCAACATCATAAAGCTTAAGCGAGAGGAGGAGACATTAGATACCATCAAACAATACTATGTGCTGTGTAACAGCAAGGTGGAGAAGTTCCAAGCTCTTTGCACCATCTACAGAGCCATCATCATAGGCCAGGCCATGATCTTCTGCCATGTGAGTCTATGTAGATTTTCTTGGCTCACTCTTTCATATTGGCACTGTGTATCTAGATGTCTCCCATTATGAGGTGCAATGAAAAATACAGATTACACTTCATTAGAAAATAGGATTCTCAAATGGTTTTTCATCAGGCATCAACTTTTTCTTTAAGAATGACATTGTTAACTTATATTCTGTGCTTCTATACACTCTAAGCATTTCCTTTGTGCACTGCCTGTTGACACCTATGTCCTATTGGACTTGAACCCGAATTTTCTGGCACTTACTTGTATTCTTGTCTCCTGACTAGATCCTCGCTTGTGTTGTATTAATTCTCAGATGTACGTCACATTGGATAAAAGCGTCTGCTAAATGAAATTGTAACATTGTATGTATTAAATAGTACAATAATCCCTTAATTTATGCTTTTGTGACCTTATCAGAATGTTCACTAGTCGTCCTTTTGTTCATCCCACACAGTTGTTAAAAACTGGTGCCACTGATGAAGTTTTGTTGATGAGCTTCTCTTGTGTGGTTCATTCAGACAAGGAAGACAGCAGGCTGGCTTACAGGAGAGCTGTCCAGAGAAGGCCACCAGGTGGCACTCCTCAGCAGAGAGATGCAAGTGGAGCAGAGGGCTGCTGTCATCGAAGGCTTCAGGGATGGCAAAGAAAAAGTCCTGGTCACTGCAAATGTTTGTGCACAAGGTATGTGCCACATAGAGCTTGGAGGATATTGTTTACCCCATGCTTTCCTATCAGTTAGTTTAAAACCCTCACAAAGGTCATTAGAAACTGCTTTACACACAAGGACCTCAAATCTACTACTACTACTTTCGGCTGCTCCCGTTAGGGGTCGCCACAGCGGATCATCCGTTTCCATTTATTCCTGTCTTCTGCGTCTTCCTCTGTCACACCAGCCACCTGCATGTCTTCCCTCACCACATCCATAAACCTCCTCTTTGGCCTTCTTCTTTTCCTCTTCCCTGGCAGCTCCATATTTAGCATCCTTCTCCCAATATACTCAGCATCTCTCCTCCACACATGTCCAAGCCATCTCAATCTTGCCTCTCTTGCTTTGTCTCCAAACCGTCCAACCTGAGCGGTCCCTCTAATATAATCGCTCCTAATCCTTTCCTTCTTCGTTACTCCCAGTGAAAATCTTAGCATCTTCAACTCTGCCACCTCCAGCTCCGCCTCCTGTCTTTTCGTCAGTGCCACTGTCTCCAAACCATATAACATAGCTGGTCTCACAACCATCTTGTAAACTTTCCCTTTAACTCTTGCTGGTACCCTTCTGTCGCAAATCACTCCTGACACTCTTCTCCACCCACTCCAACCTACCTGCACTCTCTTTTTCACCTCTCTACTGCACTCCCCGTTACTTTGGACAGTTGACCCCAAGTATTTAAACTCAAATGCCTTTGTCACCTCCACTCCTTGCATCCTCACCATTCCACTGTCCTCTCTCTCATTCACGCATAGGTATTCCGTCTTGCTCCTACTGACTTTCATTCCTCTTCTCTCCAGTGCATACCTCCACCTCTCCAGGCTCTCCTCAACCTGCACCCTACTCTCGCTACAGATCACAATGTCATCCGCGAACATCATCGTCCATGGAGACTCCTGCCTGATCTTGTCTGTCAACCTGTCCATCACCGTTGCAAACAAGAAAGGGCTCAGAGCCGATCCTTGATGTAATCCCACCTCCACCTTGAACCCATCTGTCATTCCAACCGCACACCTCACCATTGTCACACTTCCCTCATACGTATCCTGCACCACTCCTACATACTTCTCTGCAACTCCTGACTTCCTCATACAATACCACACCTCCTCTCTCGGCACTCTGTCATAAGCTTTCTCTAAATCTACAAAGACACAATGCAACTTTTTCTGGCCTTCTCTATACTTCTCAATCAACATTCTCAAAGCAAACATCGCATCTGTGGTGCTCTTTCGTGGCATGAACCCATACTGCTGCTCGCTGATCATCACCTCTCCTCTTAACCTAGCTTCTATTACTCTTTCCCAAATCTTCATGCTGTGGCTGATCAACTTTATACCTCTGTAGTTGTTACAGTTCTGCACATCGCCATTGTTCTTGAAAATCGGTACCAGTATGCTTCTTCTCCACTCCTCAGGCATCCTCTCACTTTCCAGGATTATGTTAAACAATCTAGTTAAAAACTCCACTGCCATCTCTCCTAAACATCTCCATGCCTCCACAGGTATGTCATCAGGACCAACTGCCTTTCCACTCTTCATCCTCTTCATAGCTGCCCTTACTTCCTCCTTGCTAATCCGCTGAACTTCCTGATTCACTATCCCTACATCATCCAACCTTCTCTCTCTCTCATTTTCTTCATTCATTAGCCCCTCAAAGTATTCCTTCCACCTTCTTAGCACACTCTCCTCGCTTGTCAGTACATTTCCATCTCTATCCTTGATCGCCCTAACTTGCTGCACATCCTTTGCAGCTTGGTCCCTCTGTCTAGCCAATCGGTACAAGTCCTTTTCTCTTTCCTTAGTGTCTAATCTGTCATACAACTCACCATACGCCTTTTCCTTTGCCTTTGCCACCTCTCTCTTTGCTTTACGCTGCATCTCCTTGTACTCCTGTCTACTTTCTTCATCTCTCTGACTATCCCACTTCTTCTTTGCCAACCTTTTCCTCTGTATAATTTGCTGTACTTCCTCATTCCACCACCAAGTCTCCTTGTCTTCCTTCCTCTGTCCTGATGACACACCAAGTACCTTCCTAGCTGTCTCCCTCACTATTTCTGCAGTGGTTCTCCAGCCATCTGGCAACTCTTCACTACCACCCAGTGCCTGTCTTAACTCCTGCCTGAACTCCACACAACAGTCTTCCTTCTTCAACTTCCACCATTTGATCTTCGGCTGTGTCTTCACTCGCTTCCTCTTCTTGGTCTCCAAAGTCATCCTACAGACCACCATCCGATGCTGCCTAGCTACGTTCTCCCCTGTCACCACCTTGCAGTCTCCAATCCCTTTTAGATGGCACCTTCTACATAAGATATAGTCCACCTGTGTGCACTTTCCTCCACTCTTGTATGTCACCCTGTGTTCCTCCCTCTTCTTGAAATATGTATTCAACACAAGGACCTCAAATACAGAACATAATTTTTGTAGTAAAGCATACTGTTTGTAAGATATAGAAAATGAGGAAAAATGGGTGCAAAGGGGAACAGGGCTAGAAAAAAAGAAACAGTCAGCTTACACAATCAATATGTGGTTCAGTCTGAAGGGATTTGAAATTTGGGGCACAACAATTTTCCATTAAATATCAATGCATATTGCACAAACTTAGGACTTCATTTAGTGCCAGTGCAAGACATTACTACATGCCGGAATACTTTTTGAACCTATAATAGGACAAACATTTCTAATTTTGTATTACAGATGGGAGTAACAGCTATTTCAGGGGCTGACTAACCATTGTTAATAACAGGCTCGACTGACTGTTTTCTTCGTACGCCTGCAAGGCTGCACAGTAAAAACTAAAGCTTGTTTACATGCGACCCAACACCTATAAATTAAAAAGTATGCTTAAACAGAATGGGCATTATTGAAAAAGGAATTTATTAAACATTTCCAAATGTTAACACAACTTTTTCAGATCTTTATTTATTTTACTTTAGATGATGTCGGTAACAAAAATCTTCTTTAGCCTTGGCCCACTGATTTTAAAAAATATTGGCACCAGCAACAAGAATTCCACGAAGTATGGCAATAGACGTCAATAGAAATAGACAGACACCAGCATATCGATGTGTTCTGGGGTCAGACTGGTATGCATCCTTTCATAGCGAAGCAGGTGTAACACCAAAATCTACAACCATCAAAAATTGAGACCATGATTAAGCAACGCAAAAACTGGGGGACAGTCCAAGAGAGTTTGGTTGCGAACTGGTGGACACGTCCAAGTCCTCCCAGGTCCTGGTTAAGTTGAGTTGTGGGTTACGTGTGGTTAACATCAGTGCAACAACCTGGATTTTTGTACACATTTACACTGTGATGTTCTTTTTTTTTTAATCTCTGGAATATACCCATACTCATTGTTCTTAAATTAATAAAACCAAGCTTTTTCATTGGTACCATAGCATTGCTAATTTTCAAAGAACAGGAACATATGTTGTAACTTAATGCAACCTTGTCATGCAGTTTACCATAGCCTTTATTGTGCTCTATTGTGACTACCAAAAGTCAAGAGTACAAAGTGTGAAGATGGGTATGCTTTACTGATTGGTAATTTGATTTTTAATTATTAAGGTTACATGGTAGAGATAGTTACGGTTGGATTTAAATGGTTATGAAAACTCATCAAACTGTGATAACCATTATGAAATTTGATCAAACTTTACTCACAATAGTAAAAGAAAATTATCCTGAGAACCTCAGTTTTACCATCAGGGTTTGTACTTAAATCCCAAATAGGAATGCTAAAGAATACTAATTTCAAACCATGGATATAAAATCTGACCATCCAGTGAGTCAGGAAGGGGAAGCAGGGCTTCATTCAGGTTGTGTTCAGCTGGGGAGGGGAACTGTTGACCCAGACTGGGGCTGTTGTCGGGCAGTGGAAAGAACACTTTGAGGAGCTCCTGAACCCGGTTAACACATCCTCAGTGGAGGAGGTAGAGTCTGAAGACTTGGGGGAAGCCCTACCCATATCCCTGGCAGAGGTCTCTGAGGTAGTTAAGAAGCTCCTCGTGGCAAGGTGCTAGGTGTGGATGAGATTCGCCGAGATGCTGAAGGCTCTGGACATTGTGGGGCTGTCTTGGCTGACGTGCCTCTTCAGTGTCGTGTGGAGGTCGGGGACAGTACCCGTGGAGAGGCAGACTAGGGTGGTGGTTCCCATATTTAAAAAAGGGGACCGGAGGGTGTGCTCCAATTATCAGGGCATCACATTGCTCAGCCTCCCTGGGAAAGTCTACACTCGGGTGCTGGAAAGGAGACTCCGACTGATTGTTGAACCTCGGCTCCAGGAGGAGCAATGCGGATTCCGTCCTGGCCATGGAATCATGGACCAACTCTTTACCTTTGCGGAAGTGCTGAGGGGGGCATGGGAGTTTGACCAGCCAGTCTACATGTGTTTTGTGGACTTGGAGAAGACCGTGTACCCTGGGGCACTCTGTGGGGGAGTACTGCGGGAGTATGGGGTACTGGGGCAGTTGCTACAAGCCATCCGGTCCTTGTATAACCAAAGTGAGAGCTGTGTCCACATTCTCGGCAGAAAGTCAAACATGTTTTTGGTGGGTGTTGGACTCCGCCAAGGTTGTCCCTTGTTTGCGATTCCGTTTGTCACATTCATGGACAGGATCTCAAGGTGCAGCCAAGGTGAGGAGTGTGTCCATTTTGGGAACCTCAGAATTACATCTCTGCTCTTTGCAGATAATGTGGTTTTGTTGGCTTCATCAGAACGTGACATCCAGCGTGCACTGGGGCGGTTTGCAGCTGAGTGAAATGGCTGAGATGAGAGTCAGCACCTCCAAGTCTGAGACCATGGCTCTCTACCGGAAAATGGTGGATTGCTCCCTCCGGGTTGGGGATGAGTTGTTGCCTCAAGTGAAGGAGTTCAAGTATTTCAGGGTCTTGTTCACAAGTTAGGGTAGGATGGAGTGGGAGGTTGACAGGCGGATTGGTGCAGCATCAGCAGTAACGCGGACGTTGTACCGGACCATTGTGTTGAAGAGGGAGCTGAGCCGGAAGGCAAAGCTCTCAATTTACCAGTCAATCTTCGTTCCAACCCTCACCTATGGTCATGAGCTTTGGGTAGTGACCGAAAGGGTGAGCTCAAGGATACAAGCGGCTGAAATGAGTTTCCTCCGTAGTGTGTCTAGAGATAGGGTGAGGAGCTCGGACATCCGGAGGGAGCTTGGAGTAGAGCTGCTGCTCCTTCGCATCGAAAGGAGCCAGCTGAGGTGGTTCGAGCATCTGATTAGGATGCCTCCTGGGCGCCATCCTTTGGAGATTTACTGGGCACGGCCAACTGGGGGGAGACCCTGGGGTAGACCCACAACTCGCTGGAGGGACTACATGCCCAATCTGGCCTGGGAACGCTTTGGGATCTCCAGGAGGAGCTGGGGGGTGTTGCTGGGGAGAGGAACGTCCCGAGTGCCCCACTTAGCTTGCTGCCACCGTGACCTGACCCCGGAGAAGCAGCTGAAGATGAATGAATGAAATTAATTGTTCGACTGTGTGACATTATCTGGTCATTATCGGTCATCTATTAATAGGACCAGTCTGATCCTATTAATAGATGACCAATAATACATTATTTACGGTACGTTCGCTAGCACACCCACACATTTTACTGATCGCACTTAAAATAGCAGGTGCGGTTGGCTAATGGCTGGTTGGGCTTGTTTAATGATCGAAGGCACATTCTCAACGCAGAAGTCAAGTGACCAATATCGTCCAAAATGGATAATTTCTTGGTCTCCAAACGGCCACATTTTGTGGATGACCAACCCACAACAGTTCATAGCAAGTCTCCTGAAACAAGTTTAGAGACAGGAGATCAGCTACAGCAGGAGGAGAATCAGTTTGACAACGCTACGGCCAACGTGGATGCTAACGTGGAACATCCACAGGAAGGGCCAAGACATCCAGTTCTTAAAGCATACCGATCACATATGTTTGGGACTCAGCAAAGGAGTTTCCATAGAAGCTGGTTCGAGCATTATGTCTGGCTGGAATATAGCATCGCCCTATATTGAAATATGGACATGAATTCTCTTTCCTCTTGAAACTAAAAGCTGATGTGACTTATGGACCACAGGACCTATACCAATAAGATTTACTATGCTGTCCTAACATGGTCGCATGGACAGAATTTTTTTTTTATTTGGTGTGGATTTTTTTCCTTTTTTCCTCCCAATTGTATCCAGCCAATTACCCCACTCTTCCGAGCTGTCCCAGTCGTGGCTCCACCCCCTCTGCCGATCTGGGGAAGGCTGCAGACTACTAAATGCCTCCTCCGATACATGTGGAGTTGCCAGCTGTTTCTTTTCACTTGACAGTGAGGAGTTTCGCCAGGAGGACGTAGTACATGGGAGGATCACGTCATTCCCCCCTTTTCCCTATCCCCCCCGACCAGGCGTCCCAACTGACCAGAGGAGGCGCTAGTGCAGCGACCAGGACACATACTCACATCTGGCTTCCCACCCGCAGACATGGCCAATTGTGTTTGTAGGGATGCCCGGCCAAGCTGGAGGCAACACGGGGATTCGAACCAGTAATCCCCATGTTGGTAGGCAACAGAAGAGACCACTACGCTACTCGGATGTCCCCAGAAGTTGGTACTTGTGTACATATTTAAAACAATAGGTCAAAGAAATTGTTGCTGAATGATTGTCTGCCTGTCACTCGAAGAAGTGCAAAACATTCCTTTCAATTTTGATAGATGGAGCACTTTGTCATCACACTGAGCCTAAATCAGCAATTGCATTAGTGGGGGACTTCACAAAATTGATAAAATATGGCATATAGTCAGTGCATTTAATGAATGCACTGGATCAATAAGGGCAATGACCTTTTACAAACCTCATTTGGCTCCCACTGGTGCTAAGAAGCATGCAAGTGTGAGTGTTTCAATAGTCTGTTAGCGGAATTACTTGCCTAAAATAAGTATACTCAATCAGCAGATGCAGCTAAATTATAAAGCAAGTGAGAGCTCGCTTATCTGATAGAGCAGTGACCATGTCTGCAAAATCTTGTTTGGGTGTGAGTAAGCAGTGTATGTAGCTTTGTTTGGACATTTGGATGTATGCTTTATCATGGGGAGTATTCTGAGTGCAGTTGTTTGGTCTATAAAGTAATACCACTGTATGGGACAGCCATGCATGCACCAAATATTTTACATTCTTTGTTCCCTTGCTGTACCTACCAAAAACCAGTTCATCGTTAGACTAGTAGTTATATTACTTAACCAGGTTTGAGGCAAGTTGTGTCATGTCGTATACTGAAGGTCTTGAGTAGACATGTCTTGTTTCAGAGATATGACATTCTGTAGTCGAGCTGCGTTCATGGACACAGTTGTGTATTTTTGGTCAATGTGCTGAATTAAAAGAATACATCGATGTCAATCTTTAGAGTCTGATACCTCTTGTGCATCCATGTATACAATGTAATCCTTGTTTCCACTTTTGTCTGTCCACTGAGGTAGATTTTATTGTTCAAGATAGAGCCATGTAAATAATTACACAACACAATAATGAATCCATTACAGTGACCTCGAGTGACTGCCACATTGGCACACAGAGCATACGCCTGATTTGGATTTTAAAATGAGAAGAACCGCATGTATATTGTCCTGCATATCAAAATAATACTTTCATTGCTATAATGTGTATCCAACAAAAAACAAACAAACAGTGTACATGAAGCTCTAGTCCTCTTGGTTTCCACTGGAAAAAAGCAGCTTTTCTGAGGACTGTAGATCTGGGGAAATTAGATAAAAACGGAGCAAACCTTCAATTAATTTCCTCTGCAATCTTATCATCATCTAATAAGATGCATTATTAAAGGAAAATGGGAATGATGAAAAAAGGAAGTTAGTTTTTGATTGCAATGCATATTAAACTGCTAGGGGAACAGTAACTATTCATCATCCCGGATGGCAAGATTACTTGGTTAAAGGAATAAAAAAAAATAATTTTCAACATTAGAAATATGCGTTGTAGGGATAACACTCCTTTAGCAGCCATGATACCAAGCAGTCTTCAGTGTGTCTCTCAAATGCTGTCGAAACTATGCAGACAATAACTGCCAGCGATGTCAGCGTTGTACACTGTGAATGTGAAAACTCACTTCCTGGTTTGCTGTTGGGTTGCATTGCATAAGAAGATGTGAATATTAATGCTATGAAAAGCTGTTTAAGAAAATTTAAACAACTCATTTCCACAACTTTGAAAATGCAAATAACTCATTTCTACAACTCACCACATTGTACAGCTGTATGTAGCATTATTCACATTCTCTTACAATGCAGCCTATCGGCAAAGCACGCAGAGTTTTCTACATTAACAGATCATCTGCAAGTGACATCATTGGTGGACAAAATTTCAGTGATATCTCAGAGAGACACAGAAGACTGCTGACAGAGTGTTTACTCACACATTGTGTATGTAGAGAGATACTACTGAAAACTGCGATAATTTCCCTTTAAAAGTTCACATCACTGAGCCGATTAGAGAGCAAGAACTTTCACCTGCATCTCTGTAATCCACTTTGGTGAGGAAGAGGCCATGGGGTGGAGCAGTCAAGTTGTGTGGGTAGGCCAGAGAGTTCTGGACCTCCAGCAGTTCCTTCAGCTGGGGAACAGAGAGCTGCCCCTTACCCACGGCCACCAGAGCCCCGGTCATTCTCCGCACCTGGAACACAGCATAGAGCCAAAGAGATGGTATAATGCATCAATCATCCGTTGAGTAAAGCCTACAACACAATCCAATTACACTCCAAAAGGAACATTTTTTAATTGAAAGGTTAGATTTCTTATTAACCATAAGCAGATGGCGGTCATTACTCACCCTACGTAACATGTCTAAAGACTGGACAGAGGGACACCATACATCAATGCGATATTAACAAGCAACATAAAGGAACACTAACCTGCTTATAGAGGAAAGACCTGCTTTTAAATGTCAGCTCCCAAAATTGTGTCTTTCTAAAAGAAGAAGAAGAAAAAAAAGAAGACTGAATCATACCCAAAAGTCTGGATTAAAGGATTTATAATGACCAGCATACATACTAAACAAAATATCATGCAGAGATCTCAAACATGCATTCAACTGCTGGATATTTAGTTCCTTTGGCTGCCATTTTATTTCCACCACAGCTTTGATAACATATCACAGAGAGGTGAATTATTTCATCTGGACACAAAGTTTAGTGAGAGAAACATTTCCTCACTCATCCAAGTGACTTCGTCCGTCTCAACTGACTGCAGGTATCCCTCAACCTTATGAACAGCACAGTTGTATAACGACCGAAACCAACAATCAGTTTCACATGCAAATTGGCCTGACCATTAACTAGAGTCTCAATGGCCATGTGTACTATTCACAGAGGACTGGGGAATGTTTGCAGTCACAGCATTGTAAGATGGGGACAGATGTACTCTTAGGCCGGGATGGTCGTTCCCTCATCACATAGATGACCTCTCTGACCCCTCGTTCAAACCAGCGTTCCTCCCCATTAAAGATGATGTGCACATCCTCATCATTGAAAGAGTGGCCTCTGGCCTGTAGATGGGTGTAGACTGCGGAGTCCTGGCCTGAAGCATTAGCTCTTCTGTGTTGTGCCATCCTCTTGGCCAGCGTGTCTTTGGTTTCCCCGATGTACAAGTCACAGCAATCCTCCTGGCACTTAACAGCATACACTGTATTGCTCTGTTTGTGCCAGGCAACCTGATCCTTGGGGTGGACCAATTTCTGGCGCAGCATGTTTTGGGGTTTGAAAGCAACCGAGATGTGGTGTTTGGAAAATACGTGTCTCAACTGTTCAGATACTCCCGCCACTTTTCCCACTCCTGCCTGGTTGTCCACAGCGTTAATGTGGTCAGTGAAATGTGGTATGTCCTGAGATTTAATTTTAACCCAGGTGTCTTCCCTAAATCTGTACCAATGGCTAGGGGGTGTCCCTAGATAGGACATCAGAGCCCTCTTTTCCTCTTCCTCCATATACAAGTTGGCCACTATAGGTGAAACTGGGGAACCCATAGCACACCCACGCTTCTTTCTGCCTATAGTACTGCCTCGTGTGTGAAGTACGTGGACTGAAGACAGCTTCAGGAGCAGACACACTTGGTCAGTGTTGAGGGGAATCCTAAGGGTGGGGTCTTCCTGTAATTTCATATGGACCATCTTGACTGCTTTATCAACAGGTACACACGTTAAGAGAGACGTAACATCATACGAGACCATTGGTTCATCTGCCTCCATAATAATGTCCCTCACCTTCCCCTCAAACTCCATTTGCAACTATTCCCCAATCCTCTGTGAATAGTACACATGACCATTGAAGCTGTAGTTAAAGGTCACGCCAATTTGCATGTGAAACCAATCACTGGTTTCGGTCATTACGCAACTGTGGTATTTATAAGGTTGGGGGATACCTGCAGTCAGTTGAGACTGACGAAGTCACTTGGATGAGTGATGAAAAGTTTCTCCCACTAAACGTGTCCAGATGAACTGATTCACCTATCTGTGATATATATCAGGAATCAGGAACACTTTATTTGTTAGAAAAGAATTACATGGGATGAAAATGATAAAACGGGGGGAAAATATATATATATACACACACTCTGGTTTTTCATTTTCATTCCACATAATTCTTTTCTATTCTCCATGTAATTATTTCATTTTTAGAGAGATATTGGATGGACGGATGGATAGACGGAGGAACAGACCTTGAGAAGCTTGGGGATGGCAATAAGAAAAACTTCACGCCATACCCAAGCGCTGTATTTACACAGTCATTGTCCAGTAAGTGGCTGACTCTGTCAACAGTGCGTGTGTGTTTGTTTGCATGCATGCATGTGCATAAGTAAAACTGTTTAAATGTAAGGCGATGATGATAAACCTATTCCTAACACAGAGCTCTGGAATGGAGCATTGCTCACTTACTATGTATGACCAGCTATGTAATGGATCAATTAATGGCAAAGGCATTCTGGGGACAAACATCCATCCTCTTCTCTCCCTTGTTGAAACAGGATAAGAAAACTCATTTTGGTCTCACACACCACAGCACAGTCTTGTTTGCAAGATCCCAAATGTAGTTCAACCTTTGGCTCTTCAATAATTCACCACTCAGTTGCCCCTCATTCTATCCCTGTTACTCAGAATAGTGATCTTCATGAAAAATAAACACTGCTCAAAACAGGCCTATTACAGGACCTAAAACTGACCGAGATTTAAGTTCACCCCCATTAAGCCACTGATAATTCTTTGATGGTGAATTTCACATAAGTTTGACAAGGAGAAGAATTCAGTTTTGTAAAAATACAACCAAAGGTTATAGGTGACAGTGTCAAAATATACCAGTCATTTTGCATACATTTTAAATGACTGCGTGAAGTATGAATTTTCAGCAAAACGTATTAAGAGATGTGTAACCCTCATAACCATGCAGCATGTGGGTTGAGGGGAGGAGGTTGGTGTTAAGGGGTTATGCTCATTTATTCTGAACTAATATCCCACTGATGTGTGCCCACGTTGTGTGCCATATTTTCAGAGTAATGGCCATGAAAGTGGTATTTGGCATGCAGAGTGACCCCCCCCCCCCCCCATGGACATGTAATCCTCCATAGCTCATATGCTCCCCTCCAGCCCACCAAAGTTCCATCTCTGTAATAGATTAAATATGGTCCCACTTGCCAAAAAGGTATCAAAGAAAGTTGAATCAGTTCACCTGGACACAACATTTCTCTCTCAATAAACGAAGAGTGGGGTAATTGGCCAGATACAACTGGGGAGAAAGAGGGAAAAATCCACAAAAAAAAGCCCACCTGTAGAAGTATTCTTGTGCAAAGGAGCTCCCTGGCTTCATACTGGCTACCTCCAGGGTTTTGACCGGGTTTTTAAATGGGGTTTCTGAGTTCATGGCCCTGAAGCTGCTGAAATCATGAGTCCCCACCAGCAGGGCAGCAGCATCACGCATGGCTCCAACATCCAGCTCCCTGATGTAAGCAAAAGAAAAGGTTTCCATACGACACTAGGCAAATGTGTGTTTGTGTGTGAATTAATTGTAAAGCGCTCTGAGTGGCTGTTGCAGCTAGAAAAGCATTACATAAAATGCAACTTGATTGATTGATTGATTGATGTTACCCATGGATGCTATTCAAGGCTTAAGTGAAGGGTTACATTTAAAAATACTGTATCTATTGATGGTTGATGGGTAGAGGAAAAGAGGAAGGTCCAAAGAGGACATTTATGGAGTGGTGAGGGAGGACATGCAGGTGGCTGTCATGACAGAGGAAAATGCAGAAGACAGGAGGAAATGGAAACGGATGATCCACTGTGGTGACCCCTAATGGGAGCAGGCAAAAGTAGTAGTAGTAGTAGTAGTAGTAGTAGTAGTAGTAGTAGTATCTATTGATGGTTCAGGTTAAGATTTTTGCTGTGGCATGGTGGCCCAGTGGTTAGCACTTTTGCTTAACAGTAAGATCCTGGGTTCAAACCCCAGGCTGTCCCAGGTTCTTTCTATGTGGAGTTTGCATGTTCTCCCCCTGTCTGCTTGGGTCTCCTCTGGGTGCTCCGGTTTCCTCCCACCATCAAAAAGACATACATTTTAGTGTTAATAATCCTGCCTGTGACCTTGACCAAGGCAATGGAAAGAAGAACTGGAGTTGGTCCCTGGGCGCTGCAGCTGCCCACTGCTCCTACACAATAGGATGAGTTAAATGCAGAAGACAAATTCGTTCTAAGAATACAATTCGTTGTAACAATATGTAACAATACAATGACAATATAAAGTGGCTTTCTTTCTTCTAAACTTTATCTCTGGCCTGTGCTATGAAGAAATAGATATTGCGACTCCATGGCCAAGCTAAAAGTGACAACGCCACAAAAGGGGAGGCATGAGTTAATGATGAGGCTTTTTCATAAGCTGTTGGATGCTTACGTCAGTATTGTATCTTGGTGAGAGAAATGACATCATCCGTTACAACTAAAGAGTTAACAAGGCTTTAAAAGGTTGAGAGATTAGGAATCTGGGTCAAAGAAAGATATCCAGGCTTCCCTGCTTAAAGCGGTGTAATTTATTCATAGACTGTGTAAAAATTACTTTTTTGCCACACTAGGTCTTATCTTCTTGGATGCTGCCATGTAAGAGAATGGAGCATGCCTACCACAGAGTCACACTTGGAGGGTGGAAGAGAGAGAGCGGGTCTGGATCTCTAACTCTTCAGGGTATTATGCAACTGTAAATACTTAAATATGACATGACAGATAGGGAAAGAGACAGAATGGAAAACTTATATATATACCTGTTACAAAAAACAAAAAAGAGAAGGGGGGGAGAGCGAGCGAGGGAATGCATATCAAATTCTGTAACACTGTCTGAATGGTTGTTTTCTGGGTATCCATGTTCACACAGGCAGCTTTTACCCACAACGTTGACAGATAGCGTTCATTCACATGACCTACGGTGCCTTCGGTCTCATTCCCTGCTTGTGTAGGAACCCTTCTAATAGCATCATCTGTAACCTCTAACCCTCTAACGTTACTTTAACTTCTTTCAATATTCCTACTTTTTCATATAACTGTACCACACGCTCTTCATTATGAGAATAAATGTAAGCTTGCTTTGCTATATGACAAATAAACTTGAAAGCTGAAATACATTTCTCACTTCAGACAAATGTCTGCAACGAACAAGTTGCAGATACATCAATCAATCAATCAATCAATCAATCAATCAATCAAGTTGCATTTTATATAGCACTTTTCAGGCTGCAACAGCCACTCAAAGTGCTTTACAATTAACTCACACACACACACACACACACACACACACACACACACACACACACACACACACATCATTGTGCAGTTAAACATGAAAACACCTTTTAATTGGTTCACTTGCTTCTGAGAAAGCATCTCATTTCACCACTTTTTTGGGGGGGGGGGTTCCCTTTTCCTCCCCAATTGTACCTGTCCAATTACCCCATTCTTTTAGCCGTCGCTGCTCCACCCCCTCTGTCGTTCCGGGGAGGGCTGCAGACCACCACGTCTCCTCCGATACATGTGGAGTCACCAGCCGCTTCTTTTCACCTGACAGTGAGGAGTTTCACCAGGGGGACGTAGCACATGGGAGGATCCCGCTATTCCCCTCCCCAGTCCCCCCTCCCCCCTGAACAGGTGCCCTGACTGACCAGAGTAGGCGCTAGTGTAGCGACCAGGATGCATATCCACATCTGGCTTCCCACCCGCAGACACAGCCAGTTGTATCTGTAGGGATGCCCGACCAAGCCGAAGGTAACACGGGGGTTCGAACCAGCGATCCCCGTGTTGGTAGGCAACGGAATAGACTGCTACACTACCTGGACGCCCCTCATTTCACATCTCATGATGGCTCTTGTTCACACTACCATCATTTGGTAATGTCTCCATATATATGTTACTGGGTCTTGAGTCAGTGAATCGCCTGTGCAGCTTTTACGGCGTATCGACTCCGGCTCTCGTTCACACGAGCTTGACACGTAAAACTGAGGGAAGGTTTATGCTACAGTAGCATGTGTGAATGGGGTTCTGAGCATCGGCGGGAGGAGGAGAAATGGAGAAAGAAGCAGAAAAAGTCGGCGTAGCAGGCGTGGGTGTTGTTCCGCGCCTCTATAAGCCTGCAGCTTATCTTGCCCTACTTTTCCCCAAAAAGCAGAGAGAACACATGAATACTCACACGGCACTCTACTGAATATGCTTTTTTTCCTCACATGCTCCCTTTTTCTGTAAGTAAAAAAAAAATAAGAAAAAAAAATCCTCCACACTCATCACCCCAAAAATACTTAACCTATAACTACTCCATCTTAAGGCTCTCTGCCCCCCTGTCTCCGTTTTGTGATGTCGTCTCAGATGGACCACTTCATCTGACTGGCCCCAATATGTGGCTCTCGCGTCACACGTGTGGATTATTAGTGTGTCTAATGCTCCATTGTCTCAGTGAGGCTTGTTTGAGTGTGTGTCTGTGTGTGTGTCTGCGCACGCGCATACCCACTCTTTTTTTTTCTTTTCAGCAGAAAGAACACACAAACACAAACACATACACACACATAGACAAGATTATGTTAAGCATGTAGCAGTGCCTGCGGAGGGAGGCGGTAATGGACAGATGAAATAAAAGATGGATGAATGGAGGGGTGGGTGTGTAGATGGAGGGACAGAGGACGAGCACATCAGTATTAGACAAAAGAGCTCACGTGTTGCGGAGGAACCAGCAAAGACTGCTTTCGGTGAGGGGACCCAGGCTTTGGTGGGAGACGCCCAGGGCTATCCGGTATACATAGGTCCGCGACTGAGCATGGAAACGTGCATGGAAATCACCAGGAACACGGTAGGCATGGGTAATCCTGGTGGAGTTGAAAAAAAAATTGAATAGCTGTTGGCAACATGGTAAAATGTCAGTTCAGTCCAGAAAATCTAAAGGCACGATTGCCTGTTTGATGTGTGTAAACTATTTAAAGAGGTTAAACTGCGATAAAAGAAAAGTTGCAGATTAATTTAGAGCATCCATCCATTATCCGAACCGCTTATCCTGCTCTCAGAGTCACAGGGATGCTGGAGCCTATCCCAGCAGTCATTGGTCAGCAGGCAGGGAGACACCCTGGACAGGCCATCAGGCCATCACACAGCCCCCCCCCCCCACACACACACACACATTCATACCTAGGGGCAATTTAGTATGGCCGAAATCAGAGCAACCGGAAACCCACGCAGACATGGGGAGAACATGCAAACTCCACACAGAGGATGACCTGGGACGACCCCCAAGGTTGGACTACCCCGGGGCTCAAACCCAGGACCTTCTTGCTGTGAGACAACCGCGCTAACCACTGCGACACCGTGCCACCCAATTTAGAGCTTAAATATACATAAAGCAAAACACATTTCCTACATAAAAAGCTGCTATTATCATCCTTGCAAACTCTTTCCTGCCCTGTGCTTTTTTCCGCACCCATTTAAAGCACAGACATTTTGTCAAAAGACAAATAAATGAATAAAATCAAGAGTCTGGCACATTAAATGTTTGAACAAAACATTTGGACAACTCCCCAAATGGAGACACTATTAAAACCCTTACTTATTGGGTGCCAACAAGTTATTGCCAGCAAGAAAACCATTGCAAAAAGACACTGTCAATATTGTCAACATTGTTGCATTAATCACAAAAGAATATCTGTTGTCATAACACTGAAAAGACTTTGAATGTCATGGCCAAAAGCCCCGAAAAGCCAAAGACCCATGCTAGTGTGGTTAGCTCCACAATAGACTCAAAGACTGGGGCTCTTTTGATGCGACTCCAGCAGAACCGGGGCTAACACAGACTACTTCCAGATCTGGAGGCTGTATGCACATGGCGCTAATTTCCATTGAGAAGTAACAGTTTCACTGGAAACAGTGTGGATCAATGCGTCGTCCTTTACCGACTCTGTGCACACTGCGATACAAGAGTGAAGGGGAATGTTTTCTGGGCTTCATATTATTGATCCCTTTCGACAAGATTTATTTAGTGCTAAATACATAATACTATGCTGCTGTAATGCAATGTGTTTCTGTTATGAGCAAAGTGTCATAAGTGACAGAACAAATCAAAGCACCAAACAGCATTCCAACATAAGCAGTTTAAACAATTTGGCAAAGAAAGTTGATTTAGTAATAACTATTTTGCGGCTCCCAATAAATAAAAAAATATGTGACAAAGAACTCCTATGAGCTAGACCTACGGGATCATATATCATAAGGGCTACACAGTGGCGCAGTGGTTAGCGTTGACGCCTCACAGCAAGAAGGTCCTGGGTTTGAATCCCGGGGTTGTCCAACCTGGGGGGTCATCCCAGGCCATCCTCTGTGTGGAGTTAGCATGTTCTCCCCGTGTCTGCGGTGGGTTTTCTCCGGGTGCTCCGGTTTCCTCCCACCATCAAAAAGACACGCATGTTAGGGTTGATACTCCTGTCTGCGCCCTTGACCGAGGCAATGGAAAGAAGAACTGGAGTTGATCCCTGGGTGCTGCACGGCGGCTGCACACCTAGCTACACATCTAGGATGGGTTAAATGCAGAGGGTAATTTCCCTATGGGGATCAATAAAGTATATCAAAATCAAATCAAATATCAAATCATAAGCACGTAGAGAGGTTGCATCAACGTCTTTAACTTGGTGATCTCTAATCGAATACCGCCTGAGCTGATGAGTGAGTAGACTCTAATTCTAATCATAAAGAAAACGGATTTCACCATTTAGCATGTCTTCAGGATGGGACTGCCAACGTTAGGAACCGACCAAACCCACGGGCTCAAAGTACATGGTAATTTTTTCTGACCTTATTTTATATAAAAAAAGAGACTGACAGACAGACAGAGAGACAGAGGAAATAACCCCTGGATTCGCTTAAATCATTCATCGGACTTTGGTTATCCTTGCTAACAGAGCATCGTGAATAATACATCAACAGGAGCTAAGCATGTATGCTAAGTGGCCTGGTAAGACAAAGAAGGCGACATTAGAAAGAGGGCATTGGTTAAAAGTGAACTATGAGACCCAAAAGCGGGGGACGAGAGAAAAAATATATGTGGCATCTAAATTTGGAATCGCAACTCGTTTTCTATATGTCTTCAGAATGGGCTCCCAGACTTCGCCTACAGCTTTCATCTGTCACAAACTGATCCTCAACACCACAACACTTGCTGATAACCAATTTTCTTCTGACCACTGGCAGCCTGTCCAGGGTGTCTCCCCGCCTGCCGCCCAATGACTGCTGGGATAGGCTCCAGCATCCCGCGACCCTATCTAGGATAAGCGGCTTGGACAATGGATGGGATGGATATTGTGAAATAAAACCCAACAGAATAACAACAACCTACATCTCTAAAATGGTGGGCTGCAGCACCTTTTCCTTACAGCTGACAGCTGAAAAAAAATAACCGCTAAGTTAAAATAAAAAAATCCACAATTCATTTTCGACAAATGTGCTACAGAACAGTAACCATACTGGGAAAAGTGGGATATCATTGATGCTCATATCCGTGAAGTGAAAGAGGAAAGACCAACAGCCAGCAATGCCGTCATTGTGCTTGCTACATATGATAGTTGTGGCCAGACAGTGCCTCATATAGTGTTTGTGTGCTTTTTATCGGCATGAGCCTGAAGGGGATGGGGTTGTGCGTTTAGAATATGCAGTCTTTGCTTTTATGAATGCATCTTTCGCTTTTGTTCAACATAGGACCAATTGTGTATATGTTTCCGTGCTGAGAGAAAGTGACATGTATTTGTATACACAAATCGTCCATGCAAAGCACATGTATGCTCTTTCTGTGTACAGCAGGGATTGCTTGTGTGTGTATATGTGTGTGCACATACATATGTGCAAGTGCATGATTAGGGAAACTAGGTTACGTTTCCTGGGGAGGAGATTGGGTGTGACACGTGGCAGAGGACGTCTTTATGCCTGCCTTCAGTGTCTGACACAATTGAACTGACAGTCTTTGCCTGGCCTTCAAAACCACACACACACGCATACACGCTAAAATTTTCATTGGCAGTATTCAAAGCAACCATGGCCTTCAGCTGGGAAACAGGGCACTGTTTAGAGCGGCACCCTTTTGCTGCTCAGCAGTTTTCCTTTATGGGACAAATGCTGTTAAGTTCGGGCCGGCTGAGGCCAAAGTAAAACACTTTTTCCATCAGGCGTGAACGGTGCTTAAGTCTGGCTAATAGTGGAATTAGAACAACAACTTCACTTGTGTTTTGAGGGGGCCATGGCAGGGGCCAGACTGAACCCGCTGGGACAAAAATCTCTAAATCATTCTTGAAAAATGTAAGACAAAGAATCCTAAAAAGCAGCCAAGGGTAGATTACGCCAATCCATTCTGAGGATCAGGGGCACACATACTCTCATCGAGTCTGTGTGTGTCTATGTGTGGTTGGGAGGGTCTATTTAAGTTGCAGTTAGTCAAAAATTCAACTGCAGTTTTCAACAGTTCAGAGGCCATGCAGTTTTATCAAGGCTTTTCATATATGTGAGGACACAAAGGCAAGAAAACACAAAAAGTAGACTTGGAAATACGTGTGAGGCTGTGAGCATTAGATACAGGGGGTGTCTTTGCTACAATATATGTTAATAATATTGACAGCAAAGTCAACAATTCCTTGCTGTCCTAATCCAGTTTCTAACCTTTTGTCCACAGGTTTGTGACTTAACGCTCAGATACTCGAAGAACTCCCACCCTCCCCATCCTCCCCGTCTGTTTGGGTCTTTTTCCCCATCTGGCTTTCCTTCTGCTTTGCCTTTGCACACTCTTCTCTCTACCCTTTCTCTCTCTCTTTCTGTGACCAAATTGGTTATCTTTTTGAATCTCTTACTCGATCCGTCGTTTATATTTTCTCTTCTTCCCCTTTCCATGATTGCTCTCTCTCTCTCTCTCTCTCTCTCTCTCTCTCTCTCTCTCTCTCTCTCTCTCTCTCTCTCTCTCTCTCTCTCTCTCTCTCTCTCTCTCTCTCTCTCTCTCTCTCTCTTGCTTGATTGTTAATCTAAAGGCTGGATTAACATACACTAGCAGCATCACAGACATGAGCAGCAGTGATTTGGATTTTTTTTTTTTTGGCATTTTACGCGTGCGCACACATACACACACACACACACACACACACACACACACACACACACACACACACACACACACACACACACACACACACACACACGAGGATCTGTTTTTGTGCTGGTGCAAGCCCGGAGGAGGCCGACTGGCAATTTCCTCAGGTACAAGGTGAATTTTTCTCACCCGTTTGGTAATTTCGTGGCTCAAAAGAATCCCACCTGAGCCAAGATGGGTGGAGTGGTGCAGCTGAGGGGGGGAAGGGGGGGTGTTCATGCAAATCTTCTGGTGCAGAACATTCTTGGAATCCGTTTTGGCCTGAACTTGTACTTCCGCCCACTCACACTACAACTAAGCATAGATACAGGTGCAATGAGCTCATTTCTTGGCATAGTCAAGGCACAGGCGCCTTTATCCATCTAGCCAAATGGGTTTTAATGGATGTATGCCTATGCATTTCACCCCACTGAAATAACACAATTAGACCAAATGCAAAAACTAACTAAATGCAATGATCTGAATGAAAAATTCAGAGAAAAATAAGGTGGATGTGAGCCTTTTGAATTTGATGCGAATCAAAGACATCATCATAATGCACAGAAAATTTAAACTGACTTGGCTCAGTGAATGCCTGTCTGATCCAATAGGATGTGTGCAAGTACACACTGTTTATACTAGAGACTGACACCTGGTCATATGACCTATGGGATTTCCATGGGATTGGGAGTCAATTTCACTGCCAAGGATGTAAGCAAGATGGGAGGGGAGAAACACCCCCCCCTTTTCTCCCCATTTGTATCCGGCTATTTACCCCACTCTTCCGAGCCGTCCCTATCTCTGCTCCACCCCCTCTACCGATCCGGGGAGGGCTGCAGACTACCACATGCCTCCTCTGACGCATGTGGAGTCGCCAGCCGCTTCTTTTCACCTGACAGTGAGGAGTTTCGCCAGCGGGACATAACGCATGGGAGGATCACACTATTCAGTTCCGTCCCCTCCCAACAGGCGCCCCGACCGTCCAGAGGAGGCGCTGGTGCAGTGACCAGGACACAGACGCACATCTGGCTTCCCACCCGCAGACACGGCCAATTGTGTTTGTAGGGGACACCCGACCAAGCCAGAGGTAACACAGGGATTCGAACAGCCGCGGAGAAATTCTTTTTTACTGAGTAACAAGCTCAGGGTGGGATGGAAATGAAAATCTTCTTGTGTGTCAGGCTCTAGACTAAACTATTGTGTCCACTGTCAATCTCTGTTGGCTTGTGCATGATGTAGGAACACTGAAGGCAATTTGTAAGTTATGTCAGCCAGGCTGTTGAATCATGATCTTCTTGCGTGCTTCTTAAAATTATGTATTTTTTGTCACAAGCTATGGGATCCAGTATATAATTGGTAGAAGTCAGCGGTAATGGCAAAGAATTGTCCACCAACGGGTTTCAATCATCAGGATGGGCTTCCCTCTTCCTCAGTCGTTGACATGACAATATAATGCACATTTAAAAGTTATGAGAGGAGCTGATTTGATTTGCCATGTCAAAGTCCACCTCAACTTCACCTGCTTATGTCTATCCATTATCCGAACTGCTTATCCTGCTCTCAGGACGGCGGGGACGCTGGAGCCTATCCCAGCAGTCATTGGGCGGCAGGCGGGGAGACACCCTGGACAGGCCGCCAGACTATCACACAGGGCCGACACACACTCACACACATTCATACCTAGGGACAATTTAGTATGGCCGATTCATCTGACCTACGTACATGTCTTTGGACTACGGGAGGAACCCGGAGCCCACCAGAGGAAACCCATGCAGACATGGGGAGAACATGCAAACTCCACACAGAGGATGACCCAGCCGGGACGACCCCCAAGGTTGGACTACCACAGGGCTCGAACCCAAGACCTTCTTGCTGTGAGGCGACCATGCTAACCACTACGCCTCCGTGCCGCCCCTGTTTATAATGTATTTATCCTAATCCAACCCCTTGCCTCTCTGGTCACCAAATTACCAAAAAATATATTGGACACGCCCATGTGTGCCAGCACTTAACACTGTGCCCAATTTCACAAAAATAGAGCCCATAGTGTTCAAATGCATTTAAAATCCTTCAAGTGGACATCGGCCTTTAATCACTCTCTCTCACTCGACTCATTCCTCTAATATAGCGCTTCAGCATGTTATTTTTGCTGACCTAAATATTTGATATCTTATCTCTGTGAAATTTAATATTTAAAAAAATAAATCTGTGATGGTTAGCAAGAGAACGATTTATTATGCCTGGTGTAATGTCACAATAGTCACATGCAGTTCAAGTAATTCTGTTTCTTCAATTCACATCAGACAATATGGCCTCGTGGTTCAGGATTTTCCTTCCTTAAATCCTCTGTTCTAAGACTGGTGTACTTTAACACATAGAATGAATTCCACCATTTTCACTATTGAAATCTCCATCACTGTGGTACACTGCGTTTACAAATCCAATAGTTACAGTAAACATGGGTGGTTCCTTTTTTTTAAACCCATCTTACCCCCCCCCCCCCGAGGTATGTAAAACCATGCTTATGGGATTTAGTTATTGCAGAGGTTGTGATTTTGATTTATATTTTATTAAATTCTTCAGTTTCAGCTCCTTAAATATTCCACTCCCACTAGACGAAAAACCTGACTCACCGGATTTCCTCTGGCTTCAGGTAAAAATTGAGGGCTTTAACAAGGGTTTCTTCATCAAACGGTGGTTTGTCATTCTTGCGTTGAAGGTCAAAGTGCGCAGAGTTTGAGAGGGCGTGGACGCCGCTGTCTGTTCTACTGGAGATGAATGTAGACACCGGGTTGAGCGGCCTCAACCCCCTTATCGCATCCTACAGAGATGGAGACAGATGTTAAGTGAAAGAGACAAAAAGACAGAGAAACAGAAACATTATTACTGATAAATTTGGATTTTTTTTTAAAGGACTTATCAGAAGCCAACTGTAATATTGCCATACTTTGCCTGACAGTGACAAGCTATATTGATGAAAATAAAGCATCTGTTGTTTGATGTTATCCAACATCCCATAATTGTTGCTGTGCTGTGTATCACAGTGGTTCTCAAACAGTGTGCTGCTGCACACTAGTGTGCCGTGAGGCAAGTCCAGGTGTGCTGTGGGAATTTGCGACAACCATACATTATCATTACAGTATACAAAAAGTTAGGAATTAATTTTTGATTTACTATATCGGTACTTTGCATGCACTCATTTCCCGATAGAGAGGCAAATTCTATATACCCTAAAGGTTTTTCTTGTGAAGTTTTGCGCACTTGCTCCAACTCCAACCTATTTTCATTGGTCAAAAATCGACGCTGACGTCCTTGACGTTTCCGTTTCCCCTCCAGTCAGCAGTAACCATTATTATCCATCCATTATCCAAACCGCTTATCCTGCTCTCACAGTCACGGGGGTGCTGGAGCCTATTCCAGCAGCCATTGGGTGGCAGGTGGGGAGACACCTGGACAAGCCGCCAAGCCGTCACAGAGCACGGAGAAATTCCAACTAAACATATTAATTAAACTAGTTGACTCCACATCCACACTAGATTTAAACCTAACAGGCGCTCTAATGACCAGCAACCTGCTGAATGGTAAGTCCTTAGTGTCAAACTAAATGTAGACAGCTATCTATATTGCTACACAAAAGAGCGGTGCCGTCCCCAATAGGATGTTGCCATCAGCTTTCAGCAGGTAAGGGCGGCCCCAGAAAGAAGACCAGTTATCAACAAAGCCAAAATCCTTGTTCATTACAGTAACAAGCTAGCCAGCGATTCATTGACGTGACCCTTACTGTACATCTCATCATTACTCCTCACAGGTCAGCAGTAACACCAACCATTATTTCATTTAAGCGAATTAAATGACTGAGGAAATTATTAAAACGTAAGAAAATTATGTTATGAATAAATAACTTAGACACTTGCTCATTTGCAGAGGGAGGCACCAAAAAAACCCCAAAACTCATCCCCTCCACATGCTGCAACATCACTCGTGGTATGTCAGGACAATTTTTCGCACTCCATCCGCTAGATTCCGCTCACTCACTGTATGTTAGGAAGAGGTGTAACGCATCAAAGGCCCTGACTGACGCCTTATTTTTTTCCCCACCCACACTCTGACTTGTGAGTGGCCCTCTCTTCAGTACCATCAAGGAACAAAAAAAATCTGCGAGCACCGACAGGCACATGTGTCTCGCTAGCTTGTAAGTATTTCAAAATATTGTGGCAAGCCAGCATGGAAGAATGAGTCAAAAGGCAGAAATCTCTTTAATCACAACTCCTGTGCCCCATACACCGCACGACCCCAGGAGTGATCTTTTATTTACACACCGGCCAGAACAGACAACAACACGACCCCCCCACCCCACTCCCTCCGATTTCGCAACTGTTGACATCAGTCTAAGCCACGGTCCTAAGGTCAGTCAGTCAGTAACAGTCTTCTACCTAGTCCGAGTCACACCCCCAAACAACAACACATCCCAACATGAACATTAACAGTCCCATGAGTCCTTGTGCTCCCCCTGTGCAGCTCCACTGACAGTCAGAGCGACCGCCTCCCCTGGTCACTACATAGCCCCACCTGAGGGGTCAGTCGCCCTTGATAACCCCATCACCCAACACATAGTCTCCCAAATGTCCAGGGTGCCGCTGCTGGCGAACAGACCACCCAAAGTACCGTGTATCACAGGCCCTCTTCTGCTGCACTATGGGAGCCGGCCCGGCCCCGGCGGGTGTAGGAGTCGCAGCAGTGCACGTGCAGCTCCACGTCTTGTCGACAGCCAGGCCAGTAGATGCGCCCCCTGAGGCAGTCAAGGGTCTTGGTGTTCCCATAGTGCCCCACTCCCACCGAGCCATGGAACATATTCTGGAGAACCTGGGGACGGAGCACACGGGGCACCAATAGCTGCAAGAGGTCGTTCCCTCGTCCGGGAGCTTGCCACCTCCAGTACGCCAACCTGTTGTGGAGCTAAAAGTTGCCCCATTGAGAGTGGTAGGCCTTTACCTCGGGCCCTAGCACTGACACTTCTGTTCACTCGGGGCGCCGCCATCTCAGGTCAGCCCCTTACTGTCCAGGCTGATGATGCACAGGTCTTGGATGTTGGCGAGCCAGAACTCGTGCACCAGCTCCTGGTCTCCAGCCTGGACTTGTAATGACTTATTCCCTCTCATGTCAGCCATTTCTCCTGTCACCGTCATCAGCTGGGTGTTGGTTTGTGACCATGCCAACGAGAGTGGGCCAGTGGTGCCCAAGAGGATGCCAGGTCGCACCAGGGAAATGGTAGACCCCATGTCTACCAGAGACCAGCAGGCTCAACCGTCAAGTTGGCAGTCCAGATACAGTCCTTTGGTGTGACCTAGGCAGCCAACCAGTGTGCATTGGCCTTGAAGGGGGGCTGAAGACTTATTTGTACATGTGCATCTTCGTCCCCAAATCATCCTTCAGTGGATACAGAGGGGTTTTGTTTTTTTAATGGTTTGAGCAACATTGGTTGGAAATGATCCAGAACTTTTTGGAATACCACTATATTAGACAAAAGCACTCGATGATCGTTGAAACCATATGAAAACAAAAATGGATTGAAGCTACATTTAACTTGGTCGTATCTGTACGTATTCTATATTGAGAAAAACGTGAACTCACATCCAAGCAGTTTTGAACCCCCTTCTTCCCCTGTTGGTGGTGTGGAGGCACTTTCACTGCACCACTGCGGAAGATATTAGTTTAAAAAAAAACTAATCACAACTCTTGTATAGATAAAAATGGGCTGGTTGCACACCTTGCAGACCATGGGGTTATCTTATTATGAACACAATTTTGCTTTTGTTTGAACATGTGAGCAGTTATCCCACAGCCTACCTGTAATTTGTTCCAATGTACTGAAAGAATATGAGATAACGTGAGCAGTTGTACATTCTCTCGTATTCTCCTGGGCATTCCTGGATCCCAGTTTTTATCGCTCAACTTTCCAACACTTGAAAGAGACGTTACAGCGACGTTACAGAAGATCCAGACGTGTCAAAAACACGACTACATGAATTCTAACAAGATTCCACATTAGTGGGTTTTATAACACATCAGAGTTAAGGGAATTGATTTCAACCGATTCCATTAATCTGTATAAATCAATCTTCGGTTTAGTGTGTTTGCGTTACGTACAATCAGACAAGCAGTGAACGGACAGCAAATAAAATACACTGGCGCATTGAAGAGAATAGCGTCAACTCCGCAAAGTCTGTTCTGTGTACAGCCCGAGTCTGATAACTTTCTTTAGCCGGTCCGCCTGGTGTGGTCATGATTTCCAGTCTTCCTCCAAAAGTACCATTCCGGCGTTTACTAACTCTCAATATGATAAGTAAAATAGTCACAATTTAGTCCGGAGAAACCCAACCCAGACCGCCAGCGTCATTTCGTCGAACCGCCTGTCCCTTGTCATGTTGAACTACAATTGACTGCACTCTGCCTGCACAGAATAACACTCCTCTTGCTCATGTCGTCTAAATCTAATATAAAACTTATCGGTTACAAGAGCGATCAACATAATATAAATTTTTCTCCTAGATAGTGTAAAAACAAATAAAAAAAACAAAAATGTGCACGTATTTAAGAGAAACACCTCTAGTATACGAACGAACTCATAAGGTCTTTAGACATGCTCGTCCCTTAATGATGTCGTCATCATGATTGACAGAAGGGTGTGTCGGTCAAAGACTCGGGCGCCAATGTGAAACCAGAGATTCTTTTCTAACGCGAGATGTGTAACACCCAGCTACGCACGGGTGGCGCCGTCTAAAATGGCTTTGAGAGTCCAAATTTGCGCCCAAATTTGGAGCCTATCCCCGCAAAAATGAATAGATAGATAGATAGATAGATAGATAGATAGATAGATAGATAGATAGATAGATAGATATCAAAGATTCCCAAACATTCATGCTGTGTGGCACCTGCTGAAACTGTCACACACTCGCAAGAGAAAACAGGACATGTTCGGGAGCCGTGACCAAGCTGAACCACACACACACACACACACACACACACGTTCCCGACGTCCAATCTCCCATGATTCATTTCGCACGGCCCTCGGCGTCATGGGCGTTAGCATTAGCGGTGGTTAGTGGGACATCTTTCACTTTAAGGCTCTTCGGCGCTGCTACGCCCCCTCCTCCTGTAGTAGTAACTGCAATGCATTCAGTGTCAAGAGTCATCAGTACAGCCGCGCACTGAAGGAATACCATCCAGCCATCCACACGCCACACTGCTCAACCGACATCGGCTGCGGGCAATGAAATTTGTCGACTGAAGTGTGCGGGGAATAGCTCAGAGGAAATAAAAAGAAAATACTGGCAAAAATGACGGTGGACTTTGAAGAATGTATTAAAGATTCCCCCCGGTTCAGGTAAGAATGTTTCTCGCCACGGCACATCACAGCGGTGCGCAAAATGGCACACCTTTACGCACAATTTGTTTTAACACCCGCTCGTAAAAAGAATTTGACACTTGCTTTGCAGATTTGGTCCCGGCATCAGCGTTGGATAGCACGCAGGCTGGGGTTGTTAATTGACACGGAATTTGCTCGTGATGATTAGGATGGGGATATGGTTTCGTTGTTCGCCTCGCTGTGACGATCTCGTAGGTTATATTGCCATGTCCTCTGCTTCTTGGCATCATTACATGTAGTAAATAAAAAAAGGGATGGTTTAAGGTAGACTTGTGTCGTGGTCGTCTATATATGGATGTCTTTGCGGCCCGATACTTTTTGAAGATGGGCTAAAGCTCACAGTATGTGTGTGTGTGTGTGGGGGGGGGGTGCAGTAATCACCAAGGATCCCTTTTTTCTAGCGTCTCCTAGTTGTTACAGCTCTCTTCGGTGCCGAAATCGTGCTTTTAATTCAGGTCCTCTTTTGTTAACGCTTTTTATCAGGTGATGGAGAAAATGGGGGCTGTGATGAGTCTCCCCTGTCTTAGATTGAACGTTGGACGTTGCAGTAGAACAGACCTGAATTCATATCGGGGGGAAATACAGCATCTGTAGTAAGAGGCTGGACAGGATGGTTTGCCCCAGTGCTGGCAAAGAGACAGAGAGAGAGAGAGAGGCAAAGCTCCAGCTATCTGCCCCTCTCTCTGCTCCACTGGATGCACTGATGGGATCCCAGCAAAAGGGATTTTTAATTACATCCAAGTGAGGGAACCCCTGTTAATCATTTCGATTCCTATTTTGTTTTTGTTTTTCATTTGTAACCTTTTGTAACTATTTTGATTTTCCCCCCCCATTTCCAATCATACATAGCTATAGAATACGTAACCACACATACCTGGACAATACATGGCAATAAGACAAAAGAAAAAAAAATCCCCGGCTCTTCATGAACCTTTAAGAAAATGGATGTTTTTCCACACATCTCTTGATTCTTTATCGTGGTTCTATAACTTTTCTAGTCGACTTAATTTTGTGTCAAGTTGTTTTAACCAATAAATTGTCCCATCCTGCAAAAGTGTGGCACTTTTGGACCTTTCCGGTATTTAAGGACCAGCTTTAGTGTTGTTGTGGTGTCCAAATTGTATATTCTAATACTCCCCTTAACTTCTGGTTTATTAACAAAAATGAAGAATGACAGGTGTCTCATGTACAGAAAAACCCTTTGTGGAGTCCCTATATTTCCAACGCCCCCCCCCCCCCGTCTGTTTCTCTCTAGCAGTGTCTAACCCATGTTTCCTCTTTTTCCTGTCTCAGCCAGTCTTTTTTTTTTTACACACACACACACACGCGCACACATGCACCACGCCCCCACACACCTTTGTTTCTCAATATTTGTGGGGACCCCTCATTGACTACATTCATTCCCTAGCCCTTAACCCTAACCTTAACCATCATAACTACATGATGCCTAACCTTAACCCTTACCCTAGCCTTAACCTAATCTTAATTCTAACCTTAACCCTTACCCTAGTTTTAACCTAATCCTAATTCTAACCTTAACCTAAGTCCTAACCCTAAAATAGACCCTTTTCCTCATAAGGATCCATAAAATGTCCCCCACAAGGTAGGTGGTTTCAGGTTTTTCTATCCTAGTGATGACATTTGGTCACACGCATGCATGCACACACACACGCGCACATATACACACACACTCATACACACACACAGTCTGACTCCCTACATCCGCCAGGCTTTGGTAACCCACCTATTGATTCCTGGTATGCAGTATGCATGTGGGAAAGATTTACCAGCATATAGACAGCTAAGAGGAAGAGTGAAATTCCAGGTGACTTGCCTCACCCTATCAATGGACGCCGTCTCCCCAGGCAAAGAAACAGAGCAACAACGCCGTTGCTAATTTCTTTACAACTCGCTTGTCGATGGTCTTGTCAAGACCGTTATTTGGAAAATTCCACAAATCTCTATGGAAGCTGAAGCATCTATTTCTTTGGATTGGGTCAGCAACGAAGAAATTGTGTGAGAGGTTTCAGACAGAAGTCTCTTTGACACCCTAATAATAATATAAGAATAATAATCATCTTTACCAAGGATGACTGTGATAAAGGTAGAAAGGATGGTAGAGGCCATGACAGTGATAATTGTGACATTCATTACAATGATTGTACTGCTTGCCTTCAGGTAATCCCCTAGGTGGTTACCCAACGTTGTGTTGTGTAATTCTGGGGGAACAGAGATACATACGTAAGTCTTCTTTTCTTTCTCTTCCTCCTCATTTTTTCCTCTCTCTGTCTTCCCTCATGTGGAGCCAAATCCTCTTGCACACAGCTTCTTGCTGCAGGTCCTAACCTCAGTTGTGGGTTTGTGAATACATGTGAGTACAGTGCACAAGTATGTGCACTGATGTGTGTACGCGGGTGAGACAGAAAGACACATTTCATTTAGGGTATGTGTCTGCAGATATTCCTCATGAATCTTTTCACATTCTTTCTGTCTCTTAATGGCTCTGACAAAATGTTCTCGGCCCAGCCACTTATTCAGCAGCCACCTGCTGTGGTGGTCTATTCTTTACACAGTACCTGTGACAAAGCCCTTGTGTCTGCCCCTGGCTCTTAATGCAGTAGGGTTGCAATGCTTTCAGATAATTACCATCACTGGGGTCACAGTCGTTCGCTGCCTTTCTATCTACCCTGAGGTTTAAAAGATCCTTAAAGGGCGTCTGGGTGGCGTGGCGGTCTGTTCCGTCGCCTACCAACATGGGGATCTTCGGTTCAAATCCATATGTTACCGCCGGCTTGGTCGGGCGTCCCTACAGACACAGTTGGCCGTGTCTGCGGGTGGGAAGCCGGATGTGGGGGTGTGTCCTGGTTGCTGCACTAGTGCCTCCTCTGGTCGGTTGGGGCGCCTGTTCAGGGGGGAATAGCATGATTCTCCCACATGCTACATCCCCCTGGTGAAACTCCTCACTGTCAGGTGAAAAGAAGCGGCTGGCGACTCCACATGTATCAGAGGAAGCATGTTGTAGTCTGCAGCCCTCCCTGGATCGACAGAGGGGGGAAGAGCAGCGACCGGGATGGCTTGGAAGAGTGGGGTAATTGTCCAAGTACAATTGGGAAGAAAAAGGGGGGGAAATCCAAAAAAGAAAAAAGAAAAAAAAGAGATTCTTCAAGATACTCTCAGTTGTGTTTAAATCTCATCTCATCATTTCCATCGCGAGTCATTATTGTGTAATGTGCTGAACAGCAGACAGGAGAGCTCATTTATGTGGGTGTCGACTGTCTTGGAGTAATTGCACCCTTGATGGTTCAACTTCCGTTGTTCCAGTGAATGAAATGATGCATCGGCCGGTGATTAAAACGTCAAGTGGACGTGATTCAGTTGGACACCTTTTAATCTGACGCAGTAGGTTTTTATGGTTCTCAGTTTCTGACCTCCGCACAAGTTGACTTTCCAAGGGTTTTGAAGGTTGTTGTATTACTGCCGTCGAAAGAAGCCGTAATGTGAGGCTGTACATTTTCTTTAATACAGTACTGATAAGATCTCTCTGCGTTGCCTTATTCTACCATATCACAGGTCTCCAAGTTATCAGCTCTATATCTAATAACAGTTCAGCATGTTATAAATCTGCCTCAGCCAGGCACCAGTTTCCCATGTTGGAATTTAAGAACAACCACAACTCCTAACATATAGGTTCTATGCCTTATGTAAACCAATGAACAGAATCAAATCCTTTGCAGTACAAGGTCATTTCAGCAATGTGGTACTTTATACATGCTTGTGGAATTTATAGATCAGGCGCTATCACAAAGTTGACACCACCTGTCTGTCTATCTATCTATCTCTATCTCTCTCCCTCCATCCCTCTCTCTCGCTCTCTTTCACTTCCCCGTCAATGCTTATCAGGCTGTACAGACAGGTTGAGTGAGTTGGTGAGGAAAACACTGTGATGAACCAAACTGATTACCTGTTGACCAAACGTTTCTTTCTCTGTGCACTTCCATCTTTGTTGTGAAGCTGCAACGCGGTTTAAATTAATGGCAACACAAACATTATTGTCTGACGATTGTATACATTTTTTTTGTAACACTGTATAATGCACTATGGGCTGTAAAAAGTGTAACATAGAATGAGAATGTCTTAAACTGGTTTCATTGTGTAGGTTTTAGGTTGCTTTCAACCAATACATTTCATAATTCTAGTGAGCATCATGTCTCTGAGAGGAATGTACCTTATGTGACGAGATCTTGCTTGTAGCCAAATACCCATCCTAAAGCCGTAGTGCATACTATATAGTACCCATTTTTAGTATACTACATTAAAATGTACATTGTATGGAAAAACACAGTGTACCAAAAATGCCAGGCTATATTCACTGAAAAATCCAATATAAATCAACTGAGTGCTATTCCAGTTGAAAATGGCGCCTTTGGATGTCCGCGTAGCATAGCGGTCTATTCCGTTGCCTACCAACATAGGGATTTTCAGTTCGAATCCCCATGTTGCCTCCAGCTTGGTTGGGCATCCCTACAGACACAATTGGCCATGTCCGCGGGTGGAAAGCTGGATGTGGGTATGTGTCCTGGTCGCTGCACTAGCGCCTTCTCTGGTCAGCCGGGGTGCCTGTTTGGGGGGGAGGGGGAACTGGGGGGAATAGTGTGATCCTGCCACGTGCTACATCCCCCTGGTGAAATTCCTCACTGTCAGGTGAAAAGAAGCGGCTGGTGACTCCACATGTATCGGAGGATGCATGTGGTAGTCTGCAGCCCTCCCTGGATCGGCAGTGGGGGTGGAGTAGCAACCCAGACAGCTTGGAAGAGTGGGGTAATTGGCCAGGTACAATTGGGGAGAAAAAGGGAGGAAAAAAAAAAGACTGAGTGGTTACTATAGAGAGAGAGGTTGTGCAAAGCTGTACCCACTTGCCATCATTTTCGTTGGTTAAATGAGAATAGCATATTTACAGTGCATACTGAATGCATTTTAATGGGTAGTAGGCCTGACTACTAAATGGTATGTAGGCTAGTACTGTTAGTATGCAGTATAATGTATTAGTATGTAGTACGTAGCAGAGTATTCGGGCACAGTCTTTGTCTTTTGACATTGATTTCCTACATTGTCATGGAAAGCATTTGTTTGTACATTGGAAACTATCAGTGCTTTTGTAGCTATGCTCTATTCATTCCTTCAGCAACATGTTACTGTCATCAGAAATCTCTGTCCCTTTATTTTTTTCTCTTTATGTATGACATCGCCCATAATCCTCCTCTTACCCACATCTGCCTGTCGGAGATAATGAATTCCTATCGGTCAGCCACCTGTGAAATATGTAAATATACACCCTGCTCCTGTCTCTGACAAAGGAGGGGAATCATCACTATGGTTGCTACCATGGGTACCAGTTGCAGTCGCTATGGGTATCGGTCGCTTTGGCTGTCATGGCAACTGCCTCTCTCTCCGCTGCACTCTCAGCCTGTCTGACCAACTGTCTGTTTATTTGGTCTGTATCAGGGAAGTAAGGACGGGGTAATTGCCTCCTTTTTACAAACATCCAATGCATACATCTCCACCTTCCATCCTCCCCACCACCACCACCACCACACACACACAGCTGGCTGGTGCATGTGTCAGCAGCCTTGTGTGTGTGCGCCAACAACAGAGAGAGCATAATAGTTTATTACTAGGGGAGTGGATGGCAGTGGACAAGGTGCCTTTGAAATGGCAGATAATTTAAAAATAGAAAAGACAAAGTATTAAAGCACTGAACTTGTTGCCCAATTCCCCTGAGGTGGGCTGACACTGATATACTGCTTGTGTGCTCTGATATTATGCAGGGAGTCCCACCGCCTTAACCACCACAATATAAAGTGCCAGCTTGCTATAACGTACCCGGTGCCCTTGTCTGCATAGCTTTGGCTAAATGTTCCACATAACCTTTTTTTTTTCAAAGGCACCTTAAGACCATCTGAACTTGACTGCAGCAACATCAGACGCTCCAAAATTGGGTGAAGGTGTTTTTGACTCACAAAATGTTTGAAAACCTTCCAGCCTACTCAGTTGCACTGCTAAATTCAAGTCCCTCATTCTGAGCCACTTTTCCCAATCCATCGTGATAGAGACAAAATAACCCCTCTGGCCTTGTGGTCGTACACCCCCCCACCCCCGCCCCCATCCTCCAGGTATAGAGATTCGACATCCGTCGTTATGTTTTTACATAACGATGCATTCCCACTGCTTGGTGTGGTCCAAACAAATCTGTCAAAATTGCTCTACTTGTGATTCACATTGTAAACCTTTCACCCCATTAGCTTCCATCGGTTGTTGCTGAAAAAGACCTTGACATTGTCATTGAAATCTTTAGGATTTAGCCATAATCTTGTCGGATTTGCCCACTGAGCAGGGTTTTCCTTTGAAGGTATAGAGGAGGAGAAAAAAAAATCATTGAAGCTAAGCTTAGTTCCCCACATGGACACGTGTATGTCTCAAGGTTTTATAGGAAGGACTTGGCCCGGGTGGTAAAGACAGCACAGAGGATTGTGGGAACTGTGCTGACGGACCTGGATGCTGTGTATGCTGGCCGCCTATAGAGGAACGCCGGCAACATCAGCAAAGACGCAGCACACCCAGGTTACTGTCTGTTTGTTCCCTTGCCATCAGGTAAAAGATACCTCACCATCAAAACCCGGACTAACAGGCTGAGGAACAGCCTCTTCCCCAGAGCTGTAGCCTCCATTGCCCCCCCCCCCCCACACACACACACACACCTGCCTATAGCTGCTGAGGACTAACTGGTGCTAAAGCCGTTGCAATATGGACAACTATGTGCAATAATCCTACGCACTATTTTGAGCTTTAAAAGCCGCTGCTATCTTTTATTGTGTCATTATAATTTTTGCTACCTCACTTATTTTTACTACCTCACTTATTTATGCTAAATGTTGTTTGTCCTTGTTTTTATCTGGCTTTTTAATCATTTACCTTGTCTAGTCCTTGAGTGCTCTGAAAGGCGCCCACAAATAAAATGTATTATTATTATTAGTGTTGCTGTTCTGAGAGTCACCAAACTAAATTTCGTTGTATGTATACAATGACAATAAAGTATCTTATCTTTATTTTCGGTGTAGGCCCAGTTATAATGCTCTATAATGCTCTATATCAGAAACAGAATCTTTTAACTGTTTTCCAACTTTGGTTTTAAATACAAATGCACAGTTAATTGTTAAAATCAATAATTCATTGTACAAAATGAAATTAAAATATCAACTGCAGCATTTTTCACATAATTTGCTTTTTTTTTTAATCACTATGAGATAGTATTTATAGAGATAGCGTAAATGGACACAACCAACAGTGTAACTGCATCACACATACACTCAAAGGATATCCAAACAGTATATGCGACAAAACAATACTTTTAAAATACTGTGGATGGAACAACCAAGTGTTTCCATACATTTTTAGGGTAACGGCGCCTAAACTCAGACTCCAGACCCAGACCAGACTCCAGACCCAGACTCTTTAAATCCAAAAATCACATTTGAGGGGAACACAGTTTACAACATGATGATTTGGAGAGCGGGGTTTAGAAAGATAAGGGTTTTAGTATATGAGTATGTACCAGGGTTTATGAGGGCACAGGTAGTGGCAGATGAAGTGAGGGGAAGGGGTGGTGAAACGAGGTTGGGTACAGTGGAGGGGGTGTTGGGAAAGATCGAGGGGGAGGATGCCAAGAGAATGGGTCAGTATGATTGAGAGAGAGGCTGTGTTGGATGAGGAAGGGAAGATAGAAATGTATGTGGGAGAAGGCGAGAGGAGAGTGAGTCTGATGAGTTTGAAAACGAGAGTGACATACAGATGTTTAAGAGGGGGAGAAGTGAGAAGACCGGCTGCGGAGAAAGTGTGGGAGAGGGTTATGAATGAGATGGATGTAGGGAGGATATGGAGGAATCTGAGAGTGAAGTGGAACAGTGTTGAATGTGAGCATTTTGACTTTTTATTAAGGCACAATAGGGTGTTCAATAATGCAATAATTAGTAAGTTTGATGTGAATGTGAAGAAAGAATGTGATGTGTGTGGTGTGGGAGTGGAAGTATTTATGCTTGAGTTTGTTGAAGGTCGTGAGCTGGAGGGGTACATGTTGAAAATTAAGTAATTAATAGGTAGACGTTGGAGAGGTGGGTTTGTTGACAGAATGGGATGGAGAGAATTGTGGTTGTTTGGGGTGGCTGGCAAAGTGAACGGATGTAATGTTAATTTATTGAATTGTGTTTTAAGCCATGTGAGGTTTGCTGTCAAGCTAAGGAGGAATGTAGCCCATTATGAAAAGAGGAAAGCTGAGGCGTGGAATATTTTAGGAGTATAATGGAAAGAGATGTTGATATGTTGTATAGTTATGTGAGAGAAGATGAGTTTATTAGTGGATTTGTGGAGGGGGAGCACTTTTATCGTGATTGGGGAAGGAGTGAGGGTGATGTTGGATTTTGGTTAAATAGTGTAGTGTGTATGGTATATGTGTATTTTTTGTTTGATTTATTTGATTTGGTGAGGGGGGGGGTCTGTTGACTGGAAGCCACGCCAAAGCCTACAGGTTACCTCACTATGTTCTGTCTTGTCCACCTGTGTTTTAATTTTTAATTCTTATCTTATTTGATTCTGTGGAGTTTGATGGGTTTGTGAAATATTTTATTTCCCTATTGGTTTAACATATGTATGTTGTATTTTGAATGTTTTTTTTCTATAAAATAAAAGAGGAAAAAAAACCTCAGACTCCACTTTGTGAATAACCTCACACGATTTACAACATGTCAACTGCCCTCACCTGGATTATCCTGGGCTATGCTCCACAGCCATCTGAATTTAGCTTCACATTGGTAAACACACACACACACACACACACACACACACACACACACACACACACACACACACACACACTCACTTATACACTGATGGCGGTGTCAACCATGCAAGGTAACAACCAGCTCATCGGGAGCAGTTAGGGGTAAGGTGTCTTGCTCAAGGCCACCTCGACGTTTTTGCCAGGAGGAGTCAAGGATCGAGCCGGCAACCCTCCAGTTAGCAGACGACCTGCTGTACCTCCTAAGCCACCGTCGCCCGATTAGTTACGATTTAGGGTCTGGTGTTTAATGAAAGGTCAAAGGGTTCAAACTTAATGAATCGATGCTCTGATCGATGTCTCTATTTTTTAGACAAAGTTGTCCTGTCCTCGTCATGAAAGCAACCATTTAACCGACAATCGACCTTTTGAACTCTCTCGGTTCGTAAGTGTCGCAAACAACGGCGGGCATTGGGACTCGCGTAACGATCAGTCACCTCCCGTCAGTCAGAGATGTGTTACATCCCTCAACGTGCGCAAAGGTTGAGGCTGGAGGGAAACACTTCACTGGACCTGCAGGAGATATACCGTTCATTGAAAGGCATGAAACATTGTGACTTTAGAGTGGTTTGTGCTCACTCGTGTGTGTTTTCTTGAGCGACCGGCAACTAAAATGACTTCCATTGTGTTTGAGTGAATCTCTCTCTCCTTAATGTGCCATACATTCGATGTAATGATTGTTTGCTTGACTGTAATTCGTAAAACACAAGTTCTACTTAGCTAGCTTATTTTTATTTTTTGGGGGGGGGGATTTCCCCCCCTTTTTTCTCTCCCCAATTGTACTTGACCAATTACCCCACTGTTCCAAGCTGTCCCAATCTCTGCTCCACCCCTTCTACCAGTCCGGGGAGGACTACAGGCTACCACATGCCTCCTCCGATACATGTGGAGTCGTCAGCCGATTCTTTTCACCTGACAGTGGGGAGTTTTGCCAGGGGGACGTAGCACATGGGAGGATCCCGCTATCCCCCCCCCCCCCGAACAGGTGCCCCGACCGACCAGAGGAGGTGCTAGTGCAGTGACCACAACACATACCCACATCTGGCTTCCCACCTGCAGACACAGCCAATTGTGCCTGTAGGGATGCCTGACCAAGCTGGAGGTAACACGGGGATTCGAACCGGAGAGCCCCATGTTGGTAGGCAATGGAATAGACCGCTATGCTATCCAGATGCCCCTACTTAGCTATGCTTATGCAATATTAATCACATCAGTAAGCCATCAAACATAAAGATAAACATCTTGGAAAATTTGGTGCTGGCCGACGTAACTGAAGAGATTGCTGAATGTTGGACAGATGGGAAAGATTCTGGTCCTATTATCTGTGCCTTGCATGTGCTATACAAGAAGATTAAAGTGTCAAATGGATTTTACATAATATTTACTTTAATGAAAAATTCTTTGCCGTTTAAACAAATATTCAAAACAAAGAAATGACTTGATCTGGGTGCATATTTGAAGAAGACCATAGCCCAATTCTAAAAACATCAACATAAAAGAAATGCCAAGTAAAGGGACACTGCTTACAGCATGCAGCTACTCCAATGTACTGAAAACATTGATTAAAGGTGGATTGTTTTGCCATTTTCTCCCGCAGTCATGCTTGCCTCCTATGGTGGTTAGGCTATGGCAGCTTGTATGGGCCCATCCCAAGTGTCTAAGCGCTCAAGGCCTAAGTGAGAAAACGAGAATGAAATTTCATTCATTTAATCGCTAAATATGCTGATAGGCTGGCCTATTTCTGGAGCTCTGCCTTTTTGATGAAACGAGCCATTGAATTTTTTTTGTATTACCAAAAACTTCTGTTCTTTGGGTGGAATTATTGCTGGACACACCATGACCTGGGAGATTATTGTATGTTGGATTATGAGAGTTTTTATTTTCTCCATTACAAAAACAGCAATGACCAGCTACCGGAACTCTGCTACAACAATGTATATGTAACTGCCATTTTGGAAATGGACCTGCCCAAATCAAAAGTGGCCTGTATTCTCTCATGATTTATCAAAATATGGCAGCGCAAACTCACATTTGCGGCGGCCTCACCCAGTACCGTCCATGCAGTGTCTTTGTCCGTATCTGTGTCTAAGTTGTTTTCATTTGATGGCTGGGAGAGCTGGCGCTAGATCAGCTGGGAGAGCTTGGTCTGCCGCATCCTGTGGGCCCAGGGACCATGGCCCCTACCCAGAGCTGCGCCCGAAGAGGAAGCACCGAGGGCGGTCTGACAGGCCATGGAAATGGGGCAGGCTTAGTTAACTGCTAGCCCATGCAGACCGGTAGTTCCGATAACACCGAGGGTGGTCTGGCAGTGGCCTCACCTGGTGTTGACTGTGTTTTTGGTGTCGTTGGGTGGAGTGCAGGGATTTTCATTGGAATGAAGATTTTCATTCAGAGTGACAAAGAAGGACAGGATTAGGAACGATTATATTAGAGAGACTGCTCAGGTTGGACGGTTTGGAGACAAAGCAAGAGAGGCAAGATTGAGATGGCTTGGACATGTGTGGAGGAGAGATGCTGGGTATACGGGGAGAAGGATGCTGAATATGGAGCTGCAAGGGAAGAGGGAAAGGAGGTTTATGGATGTGGTGAGGAAGGACGTGCAGGTGGCTGGTGTGACAGAGGAAGATGCAGAAGACAGGGAGAAATGGAAACGGATGATCCGCTGTGGTGACCCCTAACGGGAGCAGCCAAAAGTAGTAGTAGTAGTAGTAGTGTGTGGAGTGTGGTGAGGTGTGTCAAGGGTGTCTGGCTGGGACAGCTGGCATTGGATCAGCTGGAGAAGCTCGGTCTGGTGCGTCCAGTGGGCCCAAGGACCACGACCCTGCCTGGAGCTGCACTCGAAGAGGAAGCACCAAGGGTGGTCTGATAGGATGCAGAAGAGGGGCAAGCTAAGCTAACTGCTAACCCATGCAGACTGGCAGTTCCAAAAGTCATCCTGACTGGTGTTCGCTCTCTTGGACAGTGAATTTTTATTTTTTTGATATGTTGGCTGTATTTGTTTTTGTAGATTTTGTAGTTGTTTTTTTTTTGTAGTTTTGTTATATGTGTTCTTGTAGTTTGGATATATGTTTTTGTCTTTGTGTTGCACTGCTGTGGGCTGGGGGAGACGGTATTTTGTTTCATTTCATGTATGCAAGTGCATGAAATGAAATGACAACTAAATGTTCCTGATTCCTGATTCCTGAAATACAAGATATCAATAAATATGAACATGTAAGTTTAACGGTAGACAGGGGTTTTATTTTTAGAATGACCTTTTTATATTTCAGAGGTCGCGATTCTTACAACATTGTCCAACTCAAATCCTTCCTGAGCATCGAGACTTTGTTGGTTTTCTTGTGTGTTTCAGTGCCTGTGTGTTTGTTTGTATTTGTGCCTGTGCATTTAGGTTATCTCATTTATCTCTTTCTGTCTCCCTGTCAATCTATGTGTGCCATGTCTCGGTCCCTCGCTTATTGGATTTGACCTCAGACCTTCTCAGCTCCTCTGACTGATTTACGGGAGCGAACATCAATCCAGCATGTGGATGCGAATCCTCAGTGCGACAGATTTTCTGCAGCTCTGGTCTACATGCAGCCAGGGGCTTACTGTGTGGACCCATATCTGAAATAGGATTTACCGCCAGCACACACATTGATTAAATCAAGTAGATAGTCCCCACATCCCATTAATACTCACCTACTGGCAGCCTCTTGCCTCTAGGCCCTCAATACAAATTCCCTTTTCCAGTTAATTGAGTTGTTTGAAATGACGTAGAATGGTAGAAATTGGTGCGACGCTGTTGTAGTTTAAATGGGTGGCATTAGTGAGCGTGCATTCATTTAGAAGAAGCAATCTGCATGCACCTGCTTGCTTCTGAGCTAGTTAACGGCTTTACGGCTTTATCCGCAATATCAATTTGACCCTTGACCTTCCCAGCACAGTCTATTTTAGGACCTGTCCTTATGTTATGAGCTGATGGCATTCAAAGCAATGATGGATTTGGACTGTGTTTTTGAAATCAAGTGCATTTTAGAGTTGATTGGGTTGTAGGAGGTATCTTAAAGCCTCCTATCTGATATTATTGTTCATCATCTTTTTTATACTCCTGTCTGTGCTCTTGGCCGAGGCAATGGCAAGACGAACTGGAGTTGGTCCCCGGGTGCTGTATGGCGGCTGCCCACTGTTCCTAGCTACACAGCTAGGATGGGTTAAATGCAGCGTATAATTTCCCCACGGGGATCAATAAAGTGTATCAGCTTGAAATTCAAATATTGTCATATTGCGATACACAATTTTGGTGTCTTAATCAATGTTAACGAGAATCTAAACTAAACTTTCACAAAATGAGTTCTGAAATATCTGAAGGAGTCCTGTTTGAAAACTAGTTTAGGTTTTCATGGTTTACATTAACACTTAAATTAACAGTTCAATCTGATGAACCGCAATTCATCTTTGGGGTTGGACTCTTTAGTTGACTGGTTAGTGCAGTCGCCCGTGGTGTGGGCTGTCGGGGTTTGGTTCCCGGCTGCGGCGGTTCCCGGCTGCCCCCTTAATTCGTTACAATATTTTGGGCGGCACAGTGGTGCAGTGGTTAGCACTGTTGCCTTACAGCAAGAAGGTCCTGGGTTCGAACCCCAGGGTTGTCCAACCTTGGGGGTCATCTCTGGTTGTTGTCTGTGTGGAGTTTGCAAGTTCTCCCTGTGTCTCCGGTGGGTTTTCTCCGGGTGCTCCGGTTTCCCCCACTATCAAGAAAAGGCATGCATGTTAGGGTTAGTACTCCTGTCTGTGCCCTTGACCGAGGCATGGCAAGATGAACTGGAGTTGGTCCCCGGGTGCTGCACGCCGGCTGCCCACTGCTCCTAGCTACACAAGTAAGATGGGTTAAATGCCAAGTATAATTTCCCCACGGGGATCAATAAAGTATATCAAAATGTAAAAAAAAATCAAAAATTTGATTGTTAAACAGGTAATTTTTACATATTTATGCACTGATACTGTGTAAAATGTCCTATGGATTAGCGTGATGATGATATTTTCCATATTGTCCAGCACTAGCGTCATCCCTTGCCGTGTTATGCCTTTTGAGAATGGTCGGTGACTCAGTTGCCTTGTGTGGATCTGTGACACTGGTTGATATTAGAGATGTCTCTGTGTCATGTGTTGGGTGTGAACAGCGGCCAACAGTTGTGTACGATTGGCAGATGTGTGGATAGAAGTCTTAGCCCTGACTGTAACTATATAAATTCAAAATCAAACAAATTCTACCCCCCATGAAATATTACAGGGAGTCCAAAAAAAGGTGCATGAGAATGAATAATCTCAACCCCGCCCCATTTGTCTGATTGTTGATGGTAAATAGCCTCTTCTTGAAACTCCTCACTAAGATTAAGCATGGCAGATACTTTGCTAAAAATTCTGCCAAGTCTTGTTAGAACTTGAATCAAATCTATTAGTTAAATTGTCTTGAGATCTTCATTCGGGGCTGGTGTATTCAACTTGACTGTAGGCACTAATTCCTCAATGTGCAACATGTCTGTAGATCCTTGGGCAACCTGCCCAATTTAAGAGCCGCTTTGGTACTTCTTGGGCTGTAGATTCAAAGACTTTTCTGGTTTCCAAAGTCTACTTTCTGGTTTGGCATGTCAGTATGTTTTTGTTTTTCTTCTTCTTCTTTTTTTTGCCTTACCCACTGATTCACTTGCCAACTGTCTTAACTGGTAGACTGAGACGGGGCTGAGGCTCTGCAAAGCTCAAGTGCCACAGGGTGGAACATGCACGTCATATGGAAGCCTGTTTCTGTGAACTGCTAACCCTGAAACCTACCCTTGGTGTTAGTCCCCTGGAAAGTCATAAAATCGCTCAGGGAGATACAAGTGAGACCAGCCGGTGTATGATCTGTGGAATGTGTCTCTGGTGATCTAGCAGACTGCCGTGCAGTCATTTTATTGTCTGCCACACATTCAGGGATGCAGGGAGAAATCGAGTCAGGAACATTAATCCACATACATGCATAAAGCTGTCATGTGTATAAGCATGTGTGCAAATTTGCTCTTTACATACCCACTGAAAAATAATGCACTGTGGTGATTTGAATTTGACATTTTCAGCATGAGGTGTGATGTCTTGGTATGATTTAACCTTTGTTATGGTTCAGTTCTGTTCTATGGGTCAGAAGGTAAATCAACCAATTAGCCTGTGCAAACTGTACTGAAGCAATGCAGGAGATAACACATCTTCACAGGCCAGCATTGGCTGTTTCTGCTCCTCTCTACCGTACTTGAAAATATATGTTTAAAACAGAGGAATCTGCTAATGCAAAAAAACCCAAAACATTTAGTTTTCATTTGAAACTTTACGTGTAAAGTCTTCTCAGCATTTCTAAACGCTTTGACTTTCAAACTGTGACATGCCTATATTATTACATGGTCATCTGACTATCTCCCGAATACCTCTCATCCTGAAGCTGGTCGGCTTGTCAAGGTCGACCATCAAATCACAAGCCGTACCCTGAAAAAACATCAAATCATCCTGTGGAAAACAGAGGGGTCCCGCAGTCCAGACTGTTTACTACTTGGCCAAGGGTCTGATGTCAAAACCCAAAGCAGTGTGACAAGCTAGTTCCACATGGCTCCCTGTCCATCTGGTGCGCACACACACACACACACACACACACACACACACACACACACACACACACATTCTTCTGTTGTCTGAATTCTCTCCATAGAAGAATTTCAGCGGTGAAAGGAATCGCTGATAATGACGTCGGGATGACTAACATTGCCGATTGCTGTTTCTGTGAAATAGGCAGCTAGCTGCAGAAGGGTATTTGCCATCTAGCAACTGGAAGATGAGTGAGTAAGAACCTTCTAACCTTTTACCCACCTTTTTTAACACACAGTCAAACTGGTTTGACTGAGACTGAGTGAAAGAGACCGAAAGGTCCTCTGTTAACTTCTGTCATCCCAATTTTATCCCATTATTCTTTGACACTTAACTAGTCCCACATGTTTAATACCATATTCTGTTCTGTCCCCCCATCACTCTCTCTCCCCTCTGCTCCTCTCCCTTTCCTCTTCCTCCCACCATCAGCTGTAAAGTGGATGGGGGATGGATATGATCGGTGTCACAGCTATCACAGCTGTGAGGCCCACTGAGCGTTTCAGTACATTAACTGACCCTCTCGGGTATCAGGAAAGGGTTGATGCTATAGGCACTGTAGGAGGAGGGAGAAAGGGAGGTATGGAGAGACGATGAACCGGAGTATAGAGGAGGTGATGGGTGAAAGATGGATGGATACTAAGAGAAAAACAAGAGTGGAAGGGGTGAATGGAAGGGTTTATTTGATGGATGGGTGGATGGATGGATGAATAGAGTGAGAGGGGAATAGATTAAGGGATAGAAGAAGGGAGAAAGAAAGTAAGAGCTGGAGAGAGAGAGAGAAAAGGCTTTGATGGAAGGATTGATGAGGGAGGGGAGGGTGAACAGTCTCCAGGGTTACAGGAGAGCATTGTTGCCCCGGTAACATGGCTGCTATCACAGATTAATTCAGCGAATGGGTCATGGGTTGGATATGCAGCAGGATACATGCAGATGGCAAAGCGCAGTGAAACCATTGCCGTGTGTCCTCAGTGACGATGTCCTCCAACAGTGTAATAGCGACAGGGTGAGAATGAGCGGGTGGAGTAGTAGTCTGGCAGGGGATGAAGGTGGCTGTCATTTCAAATGCAGGATGCTTCTCAGACAAGGTTTGCCTGGAGTGATAAATGAAAAAGTTATGTGCTCCCTCCCAGCAGTGCGGCGCACAACTCTCCCATGCAAAAAAATGGAGGAGAGACGTGTGTGTGTGTGGGTGTGTGTGTGTGTGTGTGTGTGCGTGCATGTGTGGTGCTGACTCTCACGCTCTCACATCTGGGATCCAGTTGAGCAGCTGGTTCAGATTTGGCCCGACTTTCTCCTTCTGTTTTTTTTCTTTTTCTACCCCTCACTTTGTTTCCTTCCTTACAGTAAATGCCCCTCTCTGTTACTTGTTTCATCATTTATCCCATTATGTTGCTGATTCCATTCAGTCTGTTTGTTCTGTTTGTCCTTCAGGCTTTTCTTTTCTTTTCTATTGTTTTTTTTTTTAGCCGCCCTCACCACCTTCCACTCCCTTACGCCCAACTTCCGGTCATCCACAGCATTGTGCCACTATGAGGGACAATCCGGTGCTAAGGAGGGGTGACTTCCAGCAGAGCTCGGCATTTACAATAAAAACCACACCCACAGGCAGGCTTGGACTTGAAGTTTTTTTGGGGGGTTTTTTTGTGTAAACTAGGTGTGACAAAATTCCAGCACTTCAGCAGCAAGGACATGAAGAAATATGAAAGTCATAATTCTTATTAGATATGACAGTGTCTTTGAAGCCTGGCACTCAAGTCAGCTGGTTCCCTTTTAAGGGGAAGCCCACAGTCTTCAATAATCCCCTTTGCTGTGTCAAAGAGACAGACAGACAGACAGACAGACAGACTGGCTTATCTTTGTTTATTGAAATACATACATATATAGACGGAGGTTAATTATGCACAGGCATTCTGCCTTCCTTAAAATAATAGTCTAACCCATACCCTTTCCACACGGGGCCATCACTGGGTATACTCCGTTCGGCCTTGCTGCCATGCTGCATGCTGTGTAGCAGCAAGGGCGGAGAGAACCACTTAAACGGAGTGCTGCTGATAAGTGTTATGTTGAATCCCAATCAGATGACGATCAAGCAATATAACAGCTCGTGGCAGAAGCTGTCATGATTGTCCTTGTTGAGAATGAGTTGTCTCAATACAGTAACCTTTCCATTTGGATTCACTTGGATTTGGCGGCACGATGGCGCAGTGGTTAGTGCTGTCACCTCACAGCAAGAAGGTCCTGGGTTCGGACCACGGAGTTGTCCAACCTGGGGGGGTCATCCCAGGTCGTCCTCTGTGTGGAGTTTGCATGTTCCCCCCGTGTCTGTGGTGGGTTTTCTCCGGGTGCTCCGGTTTCCCATCCATCCATCCATGATCCAAACCGCTTATCCTGCTCTCAGGGTCACGGGGATGCTGGACCCTATCCCAGCAGCCATTGGGCGGCAGGCAGGAGACACCCTGGACAGGCTGCCAGTCCATCACAGTGCTCCGGTTTCCCCCACCATAAAAGAAAAAGACATGCATATTAGGGTTAGTACTCCTGTCTGTGCCCCTGATTGAGGCATGGCAAGACGAACTGGAGTTGGTCCCCAGGTGCTGCACAGCGGCTGCCCACTGCTCCTACCTACATACCTAGGATGGGTTAAATGCAGAGAGGAGTTTCCCTTCAGGGATCAATAGAGTTTATCAAAAAAAAATCAACTGTACCAAGGCATGTAAAACATATGTGTTTCAACAGTTTCCATTGTTTGCCATGCTTATGGTGCGCGTCATACTTTGTTTACTCGCCACACTCGCTGTTGACACAGGTAGGCACAAGCGGCATGTAGTGTTTCGTACGCCAAGTTTAAATGATGTGGAAACCACGCCCGTCCGGCATGAACCAACACCGTGCCGGTTGGGTGTTGGAGCACATCCACTGCTTAGCTGATCCACAGCATGTAGATGCATTTATCTTTGATTAAACCAGTCAATCAAATATGTTCCTCACTCAGTTGAATCGCAGCTGCCGTGCCAGTCTACCTCGACAAGCCAGTTTAGTGTGGAGACTTAAAGAGGATGCTAGAAAACAGAGCGCCTCCCCGCAGGATGACGGATCCCCTTTCTCACAGCACACAGTTGAGTCCTGTGTTCCACTTTCTCACACAACACTATCCCGTCCACATCCGATCCTTTGAACTCTGCAGAATGCCTTGTAACTGAATGAAAACATTCCCATCTGCCATGTCAGCGTCAGATATTCCCAGTCGTGCACTCTCTGGGTCCATCACGTATACGCACACACACACACACGCTCTCTCTCTCTCTCTCTCTCTCTCTCTCTGACACAAAGGGAGCGTTTCCTTCCATTTGTTGGATGGATTGCCCGTCGCGGATACAAGCGCAAATCAAAACAGCTGAAACTGTCACTGGCCAGTAATGGGCAGTATGTCGAGGAGCAGGAAAGAGGGAAGGAAGGCCATGCTCGGTATACCCACTGCCTTGGTATGTGGCTGTGTAGAGCCACCGTGGGATAGTTGGCCGTGTATGTGTGTTTATGTGTCCATGTGCACAGAATGGACAGATGCGGCTAGCTGTATGAAAGGGTGGAGGTACTGCTAGAGTGAAGAGTATTCTCCCGGGACGAGAGATTTTCAGGCTTGACTGTACATTAAACTCGGCGTGGCTGAGAGTTTCAAAGCTAGTCATGGTCTGAGCAATGGAGTAATGAACCAGAGCAGAACAGTAAGGGCTGCGTTTTAAGTGCTATATCTGCCTACGTAGCTACTATTTAACAAATTGTACCATCTCCCTTACTGGTGGTACAGCACTCAAACTTGGCACTTGCTGCAAGTTTTATGTCCTCTTGAGCCTTGCATGTGTAAGTGGGAGATACATAGTCTATGTTTGTCATTCAATTTTTATAATCATAAAATCATCTGAAGCAGTTGCAAATTTAAAACACTAATGTGGCGTTGAATGCAGTTGAGGCACGTTGACTGCAGACTGCTGGTTTGGTATCTCTTAAGTATTAGGCTAGTCACTTACACCCGCTTTCAGTCCTCTCTGCTTATCTTGTAGTCGTCTTTTTCACATTGTTTTTCAAGCTTATCCTGTGCTATGACGCTGATGTGTGGTACAAGCGTACACACAAACACACACACACACACACACACACACACACACACACTTTGCCAGACACAGGCTCTCCGTGCTTGTATGCTTTTTTTCTCTCGACGCTCAAGTGTGCAGGGGTCTTGCGTAAGACCACCCCTTGTGTTAATGTAAACCTGGCCCTCCTGCTCAGACCATTGGACCTTTCCATTACTTTCTGTAGCTTCTCTCTCTCGTTCTTGCTCTCTCTCGCCCTCTCTCTCTCTCTCCTTTCTGCCATCCAATTATCACTAGCATTTGCCGCTACATTAGTACCACATGTTTATTGTTCCATGTGTATATCATACACGTGTGGTCACTGTATGTCAATAGAGGCAGAATAGCATCTTATCCCAGTTGTTTGGGCTCTGTGAGCTCCTGATCTTTCTTTTTTCGCTGTAAGATAAGACTGTACCGTGCTTGTTGGAAATAAGTGATATTGGTATCAGTATCAGTTAAAATGCTGCCTGGTATATCAGATGGTTTATGCCAGGGTTATATGAATAATGTTGAAGTTTTATTAAATTATTAATTATTATTAAGTTTCCTTTATTAATCCCCTTGGAGAAATTCGGTGACTGCAAATTAACCCATCCTAGCTGTGATCTGTGTAGCTAGGAGCAGTGGGCTGCTGCCTTCATGCTGCACCCAGGGACCAACTGCACTTCTCTTCCCATTGCCTTGGTCAGGGGCACAGACAGGAGTATAACCCTAACATGCATGTTTCTTTTGATGGTGGGGGAAAATTGAGCACCCGGAGAAAATCCACCACAGACATGAGGAGAACATGCAAATTCCACACAGAAAATGACATCCCCCCCAAGGTTGGACAACCCCAGGGTTCAAACCTAGGACCTTCTTGCTGTGAGGCGACAGTGCTAACCACTGGGCCACCGTGCCATCCAGTTTTAGTCATGAGCCTTAACATATTAGTGATCAGAGGAAACCAACTCTTATGTACGCCTTTTATTACAAAAACCACATCGGGATATTTGATATCTCCAAAAAGGATATCAGAAACCTAAATATCCCAGTGAAAGTAATGGACCGGACTGGTGTTCAGTACTGTAAAATACTCAAAGTTTGATCTCTTGAGCAATCAAGGCAGTTAAGAATTTGCTGTTTGCCCCACATTGTAAATAACCCTCTGTATTAGATAGTCTTAATGATTGCCATAGTAACTGATCCAAATTTTACACCAAAAATGTCGAATCTGCCTGCTGCCCTCTGTTCAGTGACTGCTGGGATAGGCTCCAGCATCCCCGCAACCCTGAGAGCTGGATAAGCGGTTTGGATAATGGATGGATGGATGGCTATAGTATGTCGAATCTGAATTATTAGTCCCATTTGGATGAAAAAATGCCCTACAAAAACCATCAGCCCAAGTTTAGGTTTATTTGGCTTGTTATCTGTGTGTGCACCAACCTGCTCTTTGAGCCCATGCACATGCACTCAGTGTAATGCATGCAGCAGTGCACACATCCACACAATAGGACAGGCTGAAGGTGGGCTTGCATGAAAGCATGTTTGTAATTTTCCAGTCCCCCAGCGACCACAATCTAGTCTCTGTGATTTGCTAGAGATGCTGATAAGGGATTATTTCAGATTTAGGAATTATCGCCAGTGTTTATTTTGGTAACAAAATCAATGGATTATCTTCAGCACATCAACACCGAGAACACGGGCCTTCTGTCGCTCTCGCTCTTAGATTGTGTTTCCCTCTGCGTACATGAGTGTTGGTGTGTGACTGCATGTAGATTTAGTTTTGATGTGGATTTTCATTTTTAGCTCCTCTTGGAGGGGGAGTCTCATTCACTGACAGCTCTATGGATGTCCATTAAGATCGATGTGCTGTGAGTAGTTATTATCACCATCCAGACTAGGGATTACAGTCAATGTTTACCGACAGGCTGAATTGAATAATGGCGTCCTTTATCCTCTGTTGTCCCACATGGATGTTGTTCCTTAAATTATATGAATAATTTTTCAATCATGGTTTGGCAGAGTAGATTAGTAGAATGTCGATGAGAGATGTTCGATTTATGGAAAATATATCTGCATGGTACAATCAAAATCTCGCATTTTTATATTTCACAACCTCATTTGAGTTAAACATGATTGTCTAGGAGCGTCCGGGTAATGTAGCGGTCTATTTCAGTGCCTACCAATGCTGGGCTCGCCGGTTTGAATCCCCATGTTACCTCTGGCTTGGTCGGGCGTCCCACAGACACAAATTGGCCGTGTCTGTGGGTGGGAAGCCTGATGGAGGTATGTGCCCTGGTCGCTGCACTAGCGACTCCTCTGGTCGGCCAGGGTGCCTGTTCCGGGGGGGGGGGGACTGAGGGGAATAGCGTGATCTCCCCGCACGCGGCGTCCCCCTGGTGAAACTCCTCACTGTCAGGTGAAAAGAAGCAGCTGGCGGCTCCACATGTATTGGAGGAGGCATGTGGTAGTCTGCAGCCCTCCCCGGACCGGCAGAGGGGGTGGCGCAACAACTGGGACTGCTTGGAAGAGTGGGGTAATTGGCCAGATACAATTGGGGGGACCCCCCCCAAAAAACAAAAAAAATGATATGCTAGAGAGAATAATGAATTCGAACAACACATCTGAAGCTGTTAAACCCTACCTCGGGCCACCTCGTCCGCGTGTTTAAATCGATTGTGGAAGTGAGATGTTGGCTGTCTGATTTACAATTTATAGACACCTGTAGAACCATTAGGCGGATATATTGTCCCTCTCTGCCTGATTTCTGGCACCAGTGGGACCTTTCACAGATGTGTAAAAGAGTTGTAATCGGTGGTTGTTTCCTCCTTGGCAGCGCTAACTGCGGGTGTCAGCAGAAGGAGACGCAGCCAGGCTTATCCATCCAACTCGGCGCTCAGCTGCCTTGCCAAAGATAACACGGGGCAGGCAGACTGTTTGTTCTTTTAACCTTGGCTTCCTCTGGCCCACAGCTGGAGCAGCGTCGCATCTCTCCTCACTCTCGCTCTCTCACAAACCTGGACACACACACTGCCCAACACAAAGAATGGCACTCTCTTATTGTATGGAAACACGAATGTCCATGGTCCCTCACAAACACATAGAAACCAATGAGTTTGCACACACACACACACACACACACACACACACACGCGCGCAATATTCACACGCACATGTAGACACACTTCATCTTGCAGCATTTATCCTTCATGCCCAAGCCAGTTCTGTGACTCCAGGTTTGTCTCAGGACGCGTGTGATCAAACATTAATTCATACTGTCTACTACTACTACTACTACTACTACTACTACTACTACTACTACTACTACTACTACTACTGCTCTCTACTACCACCACTACTACTACTACTACCACTACTACTACTACTCTCTACTACTACTAATATTACTACTACCACCACCACTACTACTACAACTACTACCACTACTACAACTACTACTACTACTACTACTCTCTACTACTACTAATAATACTAGTACTACCACTACTACTACTACTACCACCACTACTACTTTCGGCTGCTCTCGTTGGGGGTCGCCACAGTGGATCACCCGTTTCCATTTCGTCCTGTCTTCTGCATTTTTTTTTAATAAAAGGGAAAAAATGTATATAAAAAAGGAAAACAAATAAAATAATAAATAATAAAAAGGTATATAAAAATATGTAAATAATTGTATGTAAAAATGTTGTGCGATAGTTATGGAGAGGGGCGCATCTTTGAGGGGGAGATGCGATGTATGGAATCTCGCGGGATTTGTGGTATGCGGCGTTAACAGGAAGTCTGTTGCTGCGTCCGTATGTAACGTGGTCAAGCGGGCTCCTGAGAGTTCGGGCTTGGTGGTGTGTGTTCTTCTTATTAGTTAGACGTCATACGGACATCACGGGGAACATTAATCCATACTGTCACGTTGCTTTATTGTGTCATGCTTTTCTTCGGCTGCCATCGCCAGCCTGATATGACAAACATGACATTCTTGCTAGGATGTCTTATTATTATTATTATTATCATTTTTTTTTACCAAACCAGAGAACTGAGCCAATATCCCTTTAAATCCCAACTGTCCTTCTGTCCTATTTCAATTCAAATTTCAAAATCCTGTTTCCAATCCATTGCTATGTCTCCATTTTTTCTTTTCATATTTGGACATCCAAATTACACTCATCACAAATTTCTGTCTCTAAGCTACAACCTCATTTTATGACATAGCTTAGGTCTACTGTATTTTTATGTAACCATTAGATTTTTGGTGATGACAATAAGCGAGGTGTGTGTGTGTGTGTGTGTGTGTGTGTGTGTGTGTGTGTGTGTGTGTGTGTGTTGTTGTACGAGCTTGTGCATGCATACATAGTATTTGCGTGGATGTGTATTTGTGGGTGAGTTTCAGTTGTGTGGTGTGTGTGTGTGATGAAATAGCAGGACTTATCTCTCTCAGACATTCTTAAGGATGTGAGTAATGCTCTGCGTTGTGTTAGTAGAAACAGTGGCTCGTTGTGCTCAGCAAGACAAAGGAATGTGGCTTTAGCTTACCTGTAAACGTGGAGGTGACCCCAGGTGTGTGTCTACCAACATCTTTACCCCATCCTCACCATCAGGTAGGAAGCATTTGACCGGCAGTCAGCAGATAGCTAGGAATGTTCAAGGCCAGGTTATCGTAAAAAAAATGTCTTCACAAGTCAGAACTTGATTCTGGCAAAGTGAGATTGTACACATGTGTAGTTTGCAATCGGTGAAGTCGTTACTCAGCCAGAGATGGAGGTTGTCACCAACATTGACCCAAAATCTATGACAGGTGTATGAAATTTGTATTAGAGACTCATGTTTTTCTAACTCCGTTTGTGTACCAACTCTACTGATGGGTAAAATGAGAAGATTAATCCCTATGCAGTATTTAAGAAAGGGTCATAGTGCAGTGGAAAAACTTAAATCCCATCTACGTGTATTCACTGGGGAGGCATCTTGATCAGCACTTGTTAAATATACAATGGACTTTTGCTTTCTGCAGTGCCACAAATAATACATAGCTCCTTAGGTCTCCGAATATGTACGCTACGATTTGCAACGGTGACCTAAGCACACAGCAAACAGTAGAGCTGAAATACCCACAAGGACATTGTGCACTTTCATTTTGACTGACGTTTCTTTTCTCTTTTAAAGCCTCGGGTCGTGCGTTAGTCATGTCGAGTACTGTCGAGTTAGTCATCAGCCTAACAGCATCACAATTTGAGTTCTTGTTGGAGGAGAATCACAACAATGTTGTCCGAACATGATGTGAGTTTTTGGAAAACAGTCAAGTCAATTTTATTCATATAGCCCAATATCACAAATTACGAATTTACCATTTAAATTTTTAAATTTAAAACAGTGGAAACAGATAAAAAAAAACTGTTTTATAAGAAAGGTATGATACAATTCTCCAATTAATGCAATTGTAATGCGTTTCCAAGGTAGCTGAACATCTCATTTGTACCTCTGAAATAAGACCATGTACATCATTGGTTTCTGGTGACAAGGGCGAGACCGGTGCGAAGACGTGGCAGAATGCAAACATGACACTGACAGTCATATCAAGTCATATAGCTCAGCAGTTCCTTGTCAAAGTCAGAGCCATAGTTCATCCTCCCGTGAAAACTGGCCTTTTTCAATGGGCACAATGACCAACAAACGGCTACTGTATCTACTGAATTTATAAATATATAGGGTTGTGTCCGCCACAGGGTCTTTATTTTTCTGAGCAAATGGTACAGGCTCGCACCATCACGCTGTATGTACTGGCCTCAGTTCTCCCCCAGGCAAACAGGCCGGTGGTGGACATGCAGCAATGGTCTAAACACAGGAGAAGGCACACGAGGCTAAAGAAGACGGGGCATAATTTTTTTGTGGTGCTGTACAAGCTCTCAAGTCTTCACACTTTGTCAGTTCATCTGCTCTTACACAGGATTTTTTTTTTTATTCTCTCCCCCACAACCCTGTCCCAAGGCATGTTCCCATTCAACTATCAGGCGAATTTTAAGTGAACTCTCTTAAATTCGCAAAAAAATAAAATGCGAATTAGTTTCCCTTAGAGTCCATCAGATCTGTTTAGGGGAATAACACCGCGAACGTGGTTTTCGTGTCGTACATCATACTACGTCCATACTTCGACACCCGCAACGAAGATGGAGCTGTTAAGACGAAGAAACAGCTGGTCATGCGATTAAATTTGATCCGTATTTCACTTTTTATCAGCCATTAAGCGCATTAACTCTGTCATCAAAAGCAAGAACCACATAAAGCAAGCATAGGAACTTTTTTTTGCAAGATTTGGGATTTATTTTTGAAATCTTGATGTTTTTTCCATTAAGCCTTTTCCCACTTGAAATGTCAAATTTTGCAGAAATTGGCTTGATGGCAACTCCACTCCTTTCCCATCATTTATTTTCCCCTGGATATTGATACTCTATTAACCTTCTCATGCTTTCTGTTATATACTCTGGTGTAACAGCAAGCATGGGATTCCTTACCATATCCGTCTCCAATTCCCACCCCTCCACACCAGCATCCTCTGCTACCAGTGGCCGTCAGCTGGAGGGTGGGACGAGTGTGAACTGGCTCTGAGAAAGGGTCCTTATTGAAGGCAGGCTATTTCCTCCCGAATTCCCTCTTCCCCCATGATTCTCATGGTGGTGGGCGTTCAGTTCCTCTGTATGTGGGCGGGCCTGCTACTGCTAGTTAGTCTACAGGGGGGTTAGGCAAGGTTGAGGAGGTTTAGCCGGATGTGGTCGGCTGTGTCCCTCTCGCGCTGACCCTCTTCGCCTTCTGTTGTCTCTGCTAACCGTTGCAGACTGCTCTTGGGGGACCGTGGCCATGCTGTTTTATCTTTGACTTAGATACACAGTCAGATTCCCAACTCGCTGCCGCTACCTTCTGCATGGAGAGTGATGAAATGCTTGCTTTGAAGAACAGGTGCTGCCAGACTAATTTTAGATGAGTTTTGTTTTAAAGAAGCTTTGCCATTGCTTCAGTATATCGGTGTACAAGATAAAGCATTAATCTGTATCTTTCTACCTCTCTCTGTCGGTCCGTCTGTCTCTCTCACTCTCTCCCTCTCTCTGTCTCTCTCTGACTGTCTTTACCTCCTTATCTCTCACCATCCCACTTTCTACCATGTCTCTATGTTGGAGAAAAGGCAGGGTCATCACTATGTGGTGTGTGTCTACATTGTGTGTGTGTGTGTGTGTGTGTGTGTGTGTGTGTGTGTGACTAGCCTAAGATCAAACAAGTCACAGCCATGAGCGGTTCACCTCTGGTGGTTCGCCACCATCCCCCCCGAACTACACCCAGGCTGCGTCCTGCCCTCTGTGGGAGGGAGGGTCACAGGATCCCCCTTGTAAGTCTTGGAGGTTCTGTGGAGGGTTGGTAGCTTTAGCGTCTCTATTTTGGAGTAGGAAAGTTGAACTGGCGTTGGGAGGCTGTTACGATAGTAGGATTTGTCTTATCTAAAAAAAAAGAAAAGTTTTAATGTGAAGCGTGTGTGTGTGTGTGTGTGTGTGTGTGTGTGCATACGTGTGTTAGCAAACTCATGCTCATCTCCTTGTATTTGCGGTGTTTAACATCATCTAGTTTGAGCAAATCATGGGTATGTCACGTAAAAATCTTCTGCTACTATATCCTCCTATTCTCTGTCACTCACTCACAAAAACACCAAACACACACACACACACACACACACACCTCAGGGCAGTTCCTTTCCAATGGCATAAATCATTTTGTCATTCTCAAAGTCAGCAGTGGCTTTTCCCGTGGAAGAAAGCCACAAACACTCTCGGGTTCCTCTCCTTCCTCTTTCCCCTCTTTGTTTGCCAAGAAAGTTGAGAAAATGTTGCGTTTTCCAAGAAAAGGTATCCCCACCTGGCTTCAGCTGCAGCCAGAGCTCAGCTGCGGTGAAGTGGTTCTTGTTGCCTCACACTCCGAAACATCTGACACGCTTCCTGTCTGTCAGTCGATAAGGAAGTCGGGGATGTCCTCTAGGATGATATAATGACGCTCTCAAAGCCATAGCTACTCCTTACCAGAGGTTATCCTTCCACAGATGTTTCTCTTCAGAGAGAGAGAGAGAGAGAGAGAGAGAGAGAGAGAGAGAGAGAGAGAGAGAGAGAGAGAGAGAGAGAGAGAGAGAGCTAGCGAGCTACTGCTGTTTCCGGGCTGTTTGTGGCGGTTTATAAATGATAATTTTTACACATCCACATTTGGCCTGCTGTTCTGCATTAGTCAAGCTAGCTGCAGGCGGAGGGAGAACGGGAGCAGGTGGCCGGGCAGTTGGTTGGAAGCACTGAAGCTTTATATTTAGTCTCTCGTGCCGCTGGTCCAAGAGGCAATGGAGCCACTGCAGAGACAATGGTGCTGTGAAGCTGATGTCAAATTAATAGTCTGAATATGCGCCCGTAGAAAAATCCTCATCATTTGGAAATCCTCTCAGGCACCCTCCATTAAAGCATGGCTAAGGGACATTTTGTTTCTACTTAAACTGGAAAAAAATAAAAGTTTACACTGAGGGGCTCCTCTTATAGGTTTTACTCTCACTGGAAGCCATTGATTGAATATGCTGATTGCCTCCCCCCTGGCGAGGTGGCGCCATAGAAATCGGGCTTGGGCCGGCCTGGGGTGAATGAATACCTTACGGCTCGGCTCGCCCACCACATACACAGCCAGCAGTTACCCAACCTCATAAAACCCAAAAAGACCATTAAAATGGCTCAGATGCAAGTACATTAGTTATTCTTTTATTTATTTACTTGCTTCTTTATTTTATGTTATCTATTTTGTATTTTTTATCTAATTTTTTTTTCTTTTGTTTCCTTTTTAATGTTTGTATTTAACCTGTTGTAATGTAGTTAATTCAGTTCCAAGAAAGGGCCCGCGGGAAGGGGTAGGAGTAGATAGAGAGGAGCAGGATGTGGGTAAATGGGATTTGGGGGATGTTAGAATGTAAAAAAAATATCATAGAGTCTTTCAACTGTAATTGTTCAGTTCAATTTGTTTTCCTTGAAAAAAAATTAATAGTCTGAATATAGTACATTTTGATTGCTGTGAATACGATAGTGGGTTTGTCTATTAACATCTGCTACAAGTAGGATCCTATCAAATCTGAAACTTCATTAAACATCCCCCAAGGGATGCCTGCAACTGTCTAGTCATATCAAATGATAATGACATCTGGCGATGGATTACATGCAAAACAAATTATTCAAAGCGAAGAATACAGTTTTTACAAAGTCACAGAAAGTTGAATTAGTTCATCTGGACACAAACTGACTGCAGGTATCCCCACCCTTATAAACAATACAGTGGCATAACGACCGAAACCAACAATCGGGTTTCGTATGCAGATTACCATGACCGTTAACTACAATTACAGTGGCAATGTGTACTAGTCACAGAGGATTGGGGGAACAGTTGCAATCACAGCATTGTAAGGTGGCAACAGATGTGCCCGTCCTTGATAGGGGGAGGAACGCTGGTTTGAACTGGGAGTCAAAGAGGCCATCTATGTGAAGACGGAACGACCATCTCTGAACCGAGTTTGGGGCCTAAGAGTACATCTGTTGCCCTCTTACAATGCTGTGATTTCACTATTCCCAAATCATCTGTGAACAGTACACACTGCCACTGTAACTAGTTAATGGTCAGCCTTTTTGCATATGAAATCGATCGTTGGTTTCGGTCGTTATGCCACTGTATTGTTTATACGGGTGGGGATACCTGCAGTCAGTTGAGACTGAAGAGGTCACTTATGACAGAGAAAGACACACTGTTGAAAGTGGAAAAACACCCACATTAACTTTTACATTGACGTGCAATGTGAAAACTCAATGGTAACTGTATTTCCGATTAGGTTATTTGTCCAATGAGTACTGGGCAAGCACACAGCTTGGCTGTAGCCCAGTGGTTTAAAACACAAACACAACCATATATAAGGTATATAAGGTTGTGTGTGTGTGTGTGTGTGTGTGTGTGTGTGTGTGTGTGTGTGTATATATATATATATATATAAACTCAAGTACAACCCACCACTAAATACTGACTGCCAGCAAATCAATAAACGTAGCAGAAAATGAAACATCACCTGGTACAACCCACCCTACAGTGATACTGTGGCCACAAACATCGGTAAGCAGTTTTTTGAACTTTTGGACAAGCGCTTTACCCCGGACCATCAACTGAGGAAGATATTTAATAAGAACACCATCAAAATTAGTTACAGCTGCATGCCTAACATTTAACACATAATATCGTCCCACAACACAAATCTTGAACAAATCAATTACACCTTCATCACAACTGGACTCCCCCAACTGCAACTGCCGTGTGAACGACTCGTGCCCCCTCGAAAGAAAATGCCAGACGAAGGGAGTTTTCTACTAAGCTACGGTGACGAGAAATGACAACGGCAAAATAGAGACAGACGTCGGTCTAACAGATGGAGCATTCAAAAAGAGGTTTAATACACACGTGTAGCTTTAGAAACAACCGTTTAAATAATGTAACATCTTTAAGCCGTTGTATTTGGTCATTGGCGGAAAGAAACATGAATTATTCAACCACCTGGGAAATCCTCTCAAAGAACAAAGCTTGTTCAACAAACAGTAAAATGTGCAACCTATGTGTAACTGAAAAATATTTTATCATTTGCAAACCAGAAATGTCCACATTGAATAACAGGAATGAATTGGCTGGCAGTTGCAGACATGGATATAAGTATCTATTTTGTAATTATAAATGGATAATGCCAATAGACAAACGCTATTAACGTTGTATGCAACCCCCCCCCCCCACACACACACACACACACTGGAGGTTAGCGATCACATGTATTCGAATGTAGGCACCTCCCCCTTCCCCGTTGGACATTGTGCACTTGATGTGCACGAGGAGAGTTATATATGTTATGTTCTTTGCCATTTAGCTCTAGTGACAGGCTTGTACTGTCTAATTAAAACATTTACTTGAATCACTGGATTATATATATATATATATATTAGGGCTGGGACTTTAACGCGTTAATTCGATAATTAATTATGGGAAAAATAACGGCGTTAAAAAAAATTAACGCATTTTATCGCATTTTATTTTTACACTCCAGTCAACACGGAATGCTTCTCAGTGCACTCGTTTCTGGCATACGGATTATACCGATGCACCGAGTGACGTCAGTCAAGCGGAAGGCGGAGTAGGTGAGGCTAACGATTTAGTATGCTAACAACAGATGTGATGGACGACCAGGATGACACCGCGTTGCTTAGCTCTGTGGATGGGAAATTTACGTTTAAAAACCGGTCGGATGGAAGCATAGATAAGAGCACTGTTGTGTGCAGACTCTGCAACAAAGAGTTGGCGTTCCACCACAGTTATTCAAGCCTCCGGTACCACCTAAATGCGAAACACGTTGCAGCTAGTACGAACACCGGAGCTAACGCTAACGCTAGTGCTCCTAGTGCAACCAAGCAGAGTCGCCAACCGACTCTCCACCAGATGACGGGTTTCAAAGCCAAGATGAGTAAGCCCACGTCTGATAAATTAGCAAACTCACTGGCGAAATGGATTGCTGTGGACTGTAGACCACTTTCAGTGGTAGAAGATCAGGGGTTACAAAAAGTACTGTGTTTACAAAACGAACTTGTTTTGAACAAAATAAACAGGATTTTGTTGTTTAAACTTATGTATGTGTCTATTCATTGATTTAGTCATCTACCAAGACCTGTTTGAATTGAAAAAATTTGCTTCTGGTGTCATATATCGATATGCGATTAAAATGCAATTAATTACGATTAATTAATTACAAAGCCCATAATTAATTCGATTATTTTTTTAATCAAGTCCCACCACTAATATATACATATGTGTGTGTGTGTGTGTGTGTGTGTGTGTGTGTGTGTGTGTGTGTGTGTGTGTGTGTGTTTACTTCCTTTGTCTTAACTGCCATAAGCGGAGTCAATCGTTTTGGGTATCAGTGTGAGGTTTGTTGTGTTTTGGGCGGATGGCGAGGCAGTGAAAGCATCGTTGTTATCCATGAAAGCACCAAACAGTGGATGTCCTTGTTTGGTTTAGGGTTTTTTTTTTTGGTTTGAAAAGGCAGTCTGTTTGGGCAACTATGTGAGAAGGTCCATTTAATGAGGTCTATGTATGCATGTTTGTGTTTGGGGGGTCGGAGCTGTTGCCGATAGGACAACTGCGCACAGGAATTTAATTCAAGTTACAAGTGTCTGACACAAAAGTAGTCACACACACTATTCAGTGCTATAATTTAATAAGAAAGTAGTTGTCTCCTTGTGAGCAATCAGTTACAAACCATTCTCTATGAATAACGCAAAGATGCATGCGCTCACACAGTCAGACCTTTTCCGTCGCACACACACAAACACACATAATATCATCATTCTTCTCTTTTTGGAATGAACATGAGCATCTCTCTCTCTCTCCCCCTCTTTCTTCTCTGTGTTTCATATTTCGTCTCTTTGCATGCATAGGGACAACACTTGTGCATGTAGATTGTACATAAACACACACACACACACAACCTACATTCTATTAAACAGGCATACACACAAACACTTAAACACGCAATGCCTGTGGTCCTGGCTCAGTGCTGGGAGTTAAACAAGGAGGTTGTAAACCGATAGACAGATAGACAGACAGTAGGAGGAGTGCACCAACCCAGACAAAGAGAAATGGGAGTAGCAGATCTGTCAGGGGTAGTGGGTGTGGCATAGGGAAGAAAAAAAATCAGACCAATCTACTGGAATATTTGTGAATGTGCTCAGATCCTTTGTTATCAAGGCCCATCTGACCATGCAGAAAAGAGCAGAAATTCCTGTTTATGTACTGACAGTAGTAGTGGGCAATATGGAAATTATTATTATTATGATAACCATAGGGAATTTTACTATATAATCCAGTGAGTCAAGTAAATTCTTGATTTTTTTGCCCCTTATTTGTTGAGCACTTTCCCTACTGTTGAGTGTTTCTTTTAACAAAGTTATATATATATGTCATGATAACTGCTGATAGATGCAAAAGCGCCATATTTAAGAATCGCACTGAGATTCATTGACTTGTTCGGTATAGTATAACATCAAACCAAACCTAGTTTTCAACTAATACTCGATGAAATATTTCATACCTCATTTTGCGAGAAATTTTAGGTAGTAATTTTTTGTGGTAATTGATTTAGACAGCAAAACTGTTTATCACGATATGGCAAAATTCACAATATCATCCAATTTTGACCCCAATACAATGCAAATAAATAAATAAATATGTATATAGTATATATGTGTGTGTGTATGTATATATGTATGTATGTGTGTGTATGTGTGTGTGTATCTATATATATATATATATATATATATATATATATATATATATATATATATATATATGTGTGTGTGTGTGTGTGTATAATCTCTCCATGATACAGGGGGAAGCTCTACATCTTCTTAGGCAAGTTACCAAGTTGCACTTGGTCTTCATGCTGGTGTCTAAGGCGAGACCCATGCTATGTATCATAAAATACAACAAGATAACTTACTCTAAGCCCACGAAACAATGTAAATCTTCCTTTAATGTGAGTGTACACTTTGCTAAACTTATTTAGCAAATGCCTTGTATTTAGGAAAGATGGAAATGCCTAGTGGAAGGAAGTAAAGGCCTAGTAGTGGCAGTACTACCCATCGTGGAGGTAGGCCAACCGGTCTCTGCAGTGGAGAACATTTCTCACCACAGCACTCCTTGTAAAGATGATAATAGATAATACTGAGTTGTCGCCCAACCCTAGCTGATGGTGCTTGAGACTTGTTTGTGAATCCTGTTTTCAAGCCATCCCTATCCAGGCACCGCCAGAATCAGCTGATTATCAGAAGATAATTACTTTATCGGCCTATTGCCACAGGACAGAGGGGAATTTGTTTCTTAGCAAATCTGTCCAAGGCACGCACATGCATGTATCGCTCTACTCATTTGCATGTTTCTTCGATGATAGACTCGAGTGTGCAGCAGGCCACAGTTTCTATGGGGGCTCTCGAGATCAGCACCCTGGGCTGGGATGCTTCGATGGGGGGCTCTGTCTGCCACCTGTCTGTCAACATCAAAAAAATTGTGTTTTCAACCAGGGCAAGGGGGTGGGGGTGGGCTGGGGGGTAGGTTAGGATGAATGCAGTGGAGGAGTGGGGAGGGGTAGTAGAGGAGAGATATAAAGAAAAGGACAGCAGAGCGCTGATTGGGCAGAGATACGATACAAAAAGGGAACTGGTCATTTGACAAAGTGTGAGTAATGCCAATGTCTGTTGCCATGGTAATTGGGGTCCTTGAATTGTTGCCATTGAGCTAGCTGCTTTGAATTCTGGGATGAGATTTTTTTCAGTGTGTGTGTGTGTGTGTGTGTGTGTGTGTGTGTGTGTGTGTGTGTGTGTGTACAGTGGGCAGGAGGGTGGGGGATGAGCTTTTAAGTATGTGTAATAATAATTTTGAGCCTGTAACATTATCGAGAATCTTTGTAAAATGGTCAGTTCCCCAAGCCCTTCAGTCTGGATATAAAATAAAGCAAATCAGTAGTGATCCAATGAATTACCAAAATATCATATTTATGGCATTTGTAATATTGTCTCTTTTGAAGCGAGCTTTTCCTCAGAGTACTGTTTTAATTTTTATTGCTTTTTCTAAACGTATCTTTGCATGACTGAATATTATCCTATTTTTGACTGTGTTCCTCTTGATAATCTCGAGAGCCAACCAGGTAGACTATGCCGATTTTATAAGTTGCCTGTCAACATCCAAATGCTGTAAATCCAGCAGTAAAGCTGCTACAAGTTTCTCTCTGGCTATGTATCAGTCCAAATGTAATTTTGATGCATAAACAGACAAGACCATCAAAAAGAAGATGAGATATTGCTATATAATGACTCCCAAATGCTTGTCTTTGGGTCAGATTCTCCGTGAAATCTGCCACAATGATTTACGGCACACTGAAGGGATACAAATCCACAATTCAAGATACATTACCTCATCATCGCTGTCTATCTTGCAAACAGCTGTTTTTCCAAAACACAGGATCGCTCATTCTTTTCTTCAAAACGAAATGCACAAGCAACCACAGATTGAATGTAGATCTTTGTGACAATGAAGTTCTTCCGCGAAACACAACCACTTTTGTCCGCAGGGCCATGGAAAGTCATCAAAATCCAAAAACATCTCAGATCTGCTTTAAACAAGAAAAACTTAAATTACTTCATTTGTAAAAGGTTTGTGCTTCTGAAATGCAGGATGTTGTGATCGGGCTGGGATTCCCTTTACAATTGCATTACATCAATCTAATCACCGTCCCAGTGTGTTTTGTCACTTCGAAAAACCTTAGTTTAGCAGAGGCCTTTGGGCCAATCCTCAAAGAACAATAGAAAAAATAAGCATTAACCACATTACCTGCAAACCAAGGCTGATATGACGTGAAAAGGTTTTTGCTCGTCTCCTATCAAACAATTAGCATTCTAATGAAACCATCTATTTTGTAGGTTTCTGGGTCAGTACGTGTGTGTGTGTGTGCGCGCGCGCGCGCGCGTGTGCATGTGTGTATGTATGTGTGTGTCTGCCTGACTGCATGTCATTGCATGTTATTGCACAAGTCTAATTCCTTGAGTAAAGACAGAACGCTGGTGTGTGAATGTGCCCGTGTGTATGCGTGTGCGTTCATGTCTGCACGTACATGTATGTTTGCCCATATACGCATGCAACTGTGTAAGTGCATGTGTAGACTGGACATAATGCAGCAGCTTTGCTACCCACTAACTTGATGTCAATAGAAAATGGGGACACTGACTTGCCGAGTCAGCTCCCAGACAGTGATATGAAACTGCCCAAGAGAGGAGGCTGTCAAAACACAAAAACAGCATCAAACGAGTGATTCGTGAAAGAGCCTTTATCAGTATAACTCAGCATTATCACTGTTTATTCTGTGGCCATAATCTAACAGAAGTGTGTAACAGTGTCTTGAAAAGTGCTATATGATTATATTAATAATTATATTATTATTATTATTATTGTTGTTGTTGTTATAAAGTTCTTGGTTCTGTCAAGATTACACCAATATGAGACCAAACTAAAAAGTGTATGCTGTATGTTTATGCTTGTCTATAAATGTGCACACAAATTCAGTGTTGGGAAGGTATCATAGCGATATTTTAGTATAGTTTTGTATATTATAGCATATTTCCATGGCGTGTTATTCATATGTAACCGTGTGTAACTTCATATGCATACACGAGGTTGTTTTCGAGATCTTATTCAAAAGAGAAAATGTATATGCCTTTAAGTCTCTGTATGCCCTCGCTGGACCCGGGTAAGTTTTAGTTGTCACCTCAGGCTGAGTTAGCTTAAATCTATGCTTGAGGGGCGTCCATAAGGTTGGCAACTTTTTCACTATCAAATAAGGGACAAAAGGTGGCGTGCCGTGGGTATGGTGTTGTGTGAATATACAGTGTATTGTTTTAAGCCAAATTTAGTCATAATGATAGTGTAGCGAATTCGGGGGGCAGTCCGGGAGATCGTCGCCACAGCCGGGACGCGAACCCGTGTCTCCTACTCCGCAAGCGACAAAGTTAACCTGTCGACTAAAGGGTCATGACCAACTGGCATGCCTATATATATATTTAATAATAATTTGTTAATTTACAGCAGGTACCTTTTTTATATATAAATGTATTCCCAGTTTTTCCCCTCATCCCACCCGATTAACCCAATGGCATATGGCCGGAACTCTTGTCGAATAACTCCCCTGGCTCACGTTTCCACAGGAAGGAGATAGTCGTAACACCAGCGTCCTTCAAACTCGTGTCGGCTGCTCTCGCTATTTTACACGCTGAAGCCTCGCATGGATTGCATTACCTTAAGGCCGCAAAGGAGACGTACGGAGAATGCGTTTGGTTGCTTGGCTGCAGGCGCCCGGATGGGCCAGAGGGGTCGCTGGAGAATGACGAGTGCCCAAACACTACACCGATCTACAGCCATTATCCCTCGGGTAAGGGGGGCCTAAATGAATGCCTTACCCCATGGACGCTCTGGCCGTGACCGGTTACGGCGAGTCTAGGATACGAACCTCCCAGCCACATGACGAGCGGATCGCAAGAACGGCGGTTTATTCCGCTCCGCCATCAGAGTGGCTACAGCAGGTACCTTTAACACAGTCCTTTATTTGAACCATTACCTATTACCTTTACTATTAGTCGAAGTCAAAACACTTGTGACTCATGCACTGTAGGTTAGAAAACGTTATGCCCTTCTTGTTAATCCTGCAAGTGACAAACCAGAAGTAACAATAGCTTCTGTATGCTGTAGTTTTGCAGAGGAATCAAACAGCAGAGACTCACAGAAGGTGGTGCACCCTCTGTGTACACAGTGGTGGGGAACCAACGCCTCATATTCTTATTCGCTAAAACTATATATAAGTTGGCAATCACAACTTGGATCCTCACAAAAAAACAACAACAACATTTAAATGCAAAAGAGGAGAAGAGGGGCATGCCTCTGCTCACCAAGTCTACTCTTGACCGATTCAAGCAGTCTTTTGTCCTTTTGAGCAGCCAGAGAAAAACCCTTACATGACAAGTCATGGTTCACAGATATTTGAAGTTCATTTTTGATCAGCTCTGTGCTGCATCTGCTTCTTGAGTTTGACCATTTAATGGTCATCAGAGAGAAAATCCTCTCTACAAAGGCATTTGAGCCTGGCACACTGAGGACAAATGAGACAATCCTGAACATGTTGATCAAGTGGGCTTTCCCTTTGTTTTGGAAAACCGCCACCCACTTCTCATTGGTGGATTTTGTGGTATCCTGTCTGGCTTTCTGTATTTCCTCCCTGCTAGCACAAAACTCTTCATAGAGTTGGTCCATACTGACTCTCTGTCATTTTGAGGGCAGCCACCACCTGTTCCAGATCAGTGAAGGAGAGCTCCTCACGTAGGCCGATCGGTTTCAGTTTCATCGTTACATTTTCTGATGAGAAATGAAACCACTTGTCAATGTTTGCAATGACAGACTCATAAAACTTCAGAAAGTCCTTTTGCTGCTTTGATCTTTGTGCTGACACTTGTTTGTCCATCAGCTGCTTAGTCTGGTATCCAAAAAAAGCTGTCTTGTTTCCACTGAAGCATCTTCGCTTTGAATTTTCCCATCTCCTCGTAAACATCTGTGATGCAGAGCATTGTTCCTTCCAGCTTTCTAACGAGTGTGTCAAAAACACACCCCATGTTGTGGAAAAAGCACAGATTAATCTCAGCAGCTCCAGTTTTTTCTTTGTCCTCAAAAATCCTCTTCAGTGCCACAGGACAGGTCTCCCCAAGGGACCTGAAGTATGAGGTGCAAGCTGGCCAGCTCTGCAGGAGACGATCAACAGCTGGATGAAGAGACAGCCATCGCATGCAAACATCACGCAGAATTTCATGTCACTCAATGTCAACGAAGGCAAAAAATGCATGCACACAGTTCCTCTCTTCTGGAAGCAGATACTGAGAAGTGGCTGTAGATCTTTAAAGCGAGTGACTCAGCATCCACTGACAGCTGATCACAGCATGCTTGCAGGTGTTATGAGTTACGTGAGCTGGGCAATTAGCTTTCAGAATGTTGGCTACTACTACTACTTTCGGCTGTTCCCATTAGGGGTCGCCACAGCGGATCATCCGTTTCCATTTCTTCCTGTCTTCTTCATCTTCCTCTGTCAAACAAGCCACCTGCATGTCTTCCCTCAGCACATCCATAAACCTCCTCTTTGGCCTTCCTGTTTTCCTCTTCCCTGGCAGCTCCATATTCAGCATCCTTCTCCCAATATACCCAGCATCTGTCCTCCAGACATGTCCAAGCCATCTCAATCTTGCATCTCTGGCTTTGTCTCCAAACCGTCTAACTTGAGCGGTTCCTCTAATGTAATCATTCCTAATGCTGTCCTTTTTCATCACTCCCAGTGAAAATCTTAGCATCTTCAACTCTGTCACCTCCAGCCCCGCCTCCTGTCATAGCTGGTCTCACAACCATCTTGCAAACCTTCCCTTTAACTTTTGCTGCTACCCTTCTGTCGCAAATCACTCCTGACACTCTTCTCCACCCACTCCACCCTTCCTGCACTCTCTTCTTCACCTCTCTCCTGCACTCACCGTTACTTTGGACAGTTGACCCCAAGCATTTAAACTCATATGCCTTCGTCACCTCCACTCCTTGCATCCTAACCATTCCACTGTCCTCCCTCTCATTCACACATAGGTATTCCATCTTGCTTCTACTGACCTTATCTCCAGTGCATACCTCCACCTCTCCAGGCTCTCCTCAACCTCCACCCTACTCTCGCTACAGATCACAATGTCATCCGCGAACGTCATGGAGGCAGGAGTCCGGCAGGAGTCTCATGGAGACTCCTGCCAGACTGATCTCATGCAACTGTTGGCACCGCTCAATAACTGGTAAATGGAGTGGTGTTTTCCAAAGTTGTTTGGCTGTGATGTGTTTAATATCCAGTTCATACTTTTCCAGACAGTTCATCAGAGATTGATGTATAACATTTGTAGTTTCATCACTGTCTTCATAAAAGTCAAGTAAATTGCACTGCACTCCATCAAATACAGAAAAAATATCTCGCGCACACTGACAACATTTTTCCTTTTCCCTTGTTTGAGGCATCGGTGGAAACCGAGTAAAACACAGGCTCACCTTCAGTCAGGGACAGATAATCCAGAATATCCCGCATAGTCTTTGGTCCTAAAACATTCATTGTGATATCTCAGCTTTCGTTCCTCTCAATCCATCTTCTTCACAACATTTGAGTCATGAAACAACTCACCATTGAACTTAGCAAGAGAGTTGGTGCTGTTGTAGCTGAGTCCATGTTTAACAGTATGATACAAGTACGGGGCTTCACTTGCCGCAATTTTGTAATTTTCCACAGTAGATGCCATGAAGGATGCACCGATATTGCTTGCACCTTTAACTAGTGTGGCCTTTTTGTGCATTTCTGTGGAAGCATGCTGAGTCAGGTCATTCTCACCTCCATGGCCAACTGAAACTTCCCTGCGCCATAAAGTACAAAAGGTTTGCGGTGAGTCACCGCTGATGGGCTTAACTCGCGTCTTTTTTAACTTCCCATTGCTTGTTGTGGCTGCACAGCCCTTTCTTATTTTACAGGTTTATCCATATTTGCAGGTTAATCCATATTTCCACATGACAAACCGACTGAACAGCACCAGACATTGCCAGAACCTTTTCTTTTTTTGAAGGAATTGGCACATTTACTGTACATGTACAACAGATGCGCATGAGGAGGGCTGTGATTGGATGATGACAGGTGATCATTCTCACCTGTCGTGATCAGCACTGCTGCTACTGCTGTTGTATCAGCTTTGATACAACCGTGAGAGTGCTCTCTAGCGGTTAGAGTAGAGTAGCAGTCAGTAAACGGGACAAGGGACAAATCAATTTGGCCCAATATAAGGGACATCCTGGCTAATACGGGACGGTTGGCAACCCTGCCGCGTCCATGTGGTGTAGCAGTCTATTCCATTGCCTACCAACACGGGGATCTTGGTTTGAATCCCTGTGTTACCTCTGGCTTGGTTGGGCGTCCCTACAGACACAATTGGCGTGTCAGCGGGTGGGAAGCCGGGTGTGGGTATGTGTTCTGGTCGCTGCACTAACGCCTCCTCTGGTCGGTCGGGGCGCCTGTTTAGGAGGTAGGGGGAGAAACTGGGGGGAATAGCGTGATCCTCCCACGCACTATGTCCTCCTGGCAAAACTCCTCACTGTCAGGGGAAAAGAAGTGGCTGGCGACAACACATGTATCAAAGGAGATGTGGTAGTCTGCAGCCCTCCCTGGATCGGCAGAGAGGGTGGAGCAGTGACCAGGGTGACTCGGAAGAGTGGAGTAATCGGCCAGATACAATTGGGGAGAAAAAGGGGGAACCCCCCCCCCCAAAAAGAATCTCTGTTTGCCTTAACTAGTTGTCACTCTCCATATTCTTACATTGCCTGTATGCACAATGTGACTGGATTGTACCCACACCAAATTTGAATCTATTTTTCAATATTCATCTGCCACATGAGAGATGTTCAATTTTTGTGCAGCCAAATCTATGACCTAAAGTGGCTTGGCAATTTTTTAGGTTAAAATTTGCATGATGTCTGACCATCTACACACATATACACACACACACACACACACACACACACACACACACACACACACACACACACACACACACACTTCCCTCTGTCGGCCATGTGACAATTATTCAGTTTCTTATTCAGTCTGTGACTTGCATTAACAATTACTGTTACTGTTAGACAAGATGATTTTAACTAAAGAATCATTTATGGCTCACATACATTGTAATTATATGAATACACCCTCTTAGGACACACACACACGTGCATGAACCCACACACATAGGCTACACAAACAGCATTTGGCAGTGATGATGGTAATAATTAGATAAATCTGGTGTTTTTGGTGCTGGTATTTTTATTTCTATTTTTTTGGTTCCAGCACTAAGGCTGACTCTCAGTATTCCATGTTTTCCAGCTCCTTTCTGTTATTAATCTCTGCTTCATTTAAGAGTTTCTGCACTCACACATTGACATTATGGCCACTTTCATGATTTCTTCCATGATTTCTTCTAGTCAATAAACACATGATGTGCTCTTGGTTGTTTTTTATTTTTTTATTTTTTGGGGGGGGGATTGTTGTGGTAATGTTTAGTTATATATATTTTCCCTCTGTCACTTTGGCAGGGCCTGCCTGGCATCGTGGCACAGTGTTCTGTCTGTTTTTCAGTGCCGTTTTAGGCCTAGATGTGATGCAGATGTAGAAGTGATGTGACAGATCTAGTCTGGAAGACACGGAAGGCTTTGATATGTCACTGGGATGGAAGATATGTTGTTTGTGTGTGCGTATATGGTTTGTGTGACATTTTTGCGCATTCTATATTTTGCCTACGTGACTTAAAGCGTGTCCTGTATTAGGATATTATTTGTGGTTTGTGTGTGTGTTCTTCCTTTCTGAAGAGATGTGAGGGGATATACACACAAGCTTCATGCTAAAGTACACACGCATGGGGCGGAGAATAGCACACCACTGTTGATGGTTGTTGGGGCTGACGTTGATGCACATGGAGCTAGTACACGTGGGGCCCCTTCCCCCACATTGGTGATGTTAGTGCCAGTACAGTACGCTAGTAGTCACCCAGAATGAGTCCCCCCCCCCCCCCACCACTGACTCTGCCATTCAGGCTGCATCATCGCCAATTTAGCAGCTTTGGGATTAGTCTCACTATACGAGACAATCGGAGATCTCCACCTACCAATGGCTGGCGACTTCTAACGGCGGCGAGAACTGCCGCTACAAACCCATATAATATACACACTATATATATATATATATCCACTGCTCTGTAAATCTGGGAAGACCCTTACTGGAAATGATGCTCTCCCCCCATCCTCCTCCATAATGAAACAAACTGGAGATATAGCGAGTCACTTTGTCACATGGAGAGAGTTTTTTAAAACATTGAAAATGGGTGTCCCGAGTAACGTTGGATTATGTGTCTTTATTTTTAACCAATGAATATATTTCACCGCAACGCAACAGACATCAACCAACTTTGAAGGAGTTTTCTTCAGTGATTGCGGCTGAGCCCTCCTATAATGCACGTGTTGCTGGTACAACAGTGTTTACAGGCACTCTTCTGCATGTTTTTTTTAATATATTTTATTTATTCCTTTTTTTATGTACAATTGTTTTTTACATTGCAACAATACAATGTCAGAGTTTCGGTACATGGGAGGTTCAAAACATAAAAAGTAATAATTATAGTCTAAATATAATACAATGAAGAAAGGGAAAATAAAAGGAATAGAATAAAATACATAAACAAGGAAGGGTTGACCAAAATAAACTTAGGAGGTCGAAGATCACATGATGATAATAAAAGTCACTGTTAGGAGTCTTTCAGGAAAAAAAATGTAAATCTAAGCTGTTCATTTATCTAACGTGTTTAGTATTTTTTCCAAGATGAGAGACGTTTTCACTGCCTTTTTGTTAGAGGTTATTTTGGTAAGGGACTTGAAGAAGTATATCAGATCAATGTAAAATAAACGAATATTGGGCTTGGAGCTCATCACCTTGGATTTGTGAATGTGAAATTTACCAAACAAACAGAATTTTGACAGCATTATCCACAGTAGATGTAGTACAATCAAGGAACAAGACCATACTAAGTAGTTTGTTAAATGTATCAAAAATGATTGATGCGATATCTGTCCATAGCTTGGAAGAACAATTAAAAAATAAATGTAAAATAGTTTCTTCTTTGTTACAGAAGAAGAAACTATTTTTTTCCTTCTGTCAGCTCTGAGATTTTTTATTTAAATTTGCATAAAAACTTTTTGTGCAAATTTAAAGCAAAACATAAGAAGTGCATCTTCCAAAACATAAGAAGCTTTTGTATCACATAGCTGAAAAGTGTTTCTCATTAATAAGACATTTTGCTTCAGATGAATCTATTTTGAAAAATATTGTGTTTTAAGGTCTTCGGCAGCCGTTTAGCATTTACAGTCTTAATCAGAGATGTGAGACGATGGTAACGAGTTCATCCTGACTGAGACTGAATTTATCTGACATCGAACACGTGTGGTTAACAATGACCTCATGATGCCGTTGACTCAGTGGTGGGGAGTGGTGTGTTTTTGGGGAATGATGCATCGCCGATTGACAAACAAAAAGAAACCAAAAGCAAAGCCCGTTTAACTGTTAAAGTTGTGTACTTTCAATTTTACATTATGGGCTGAAAGCACAACCTGGTATACAATCACCTACGACACCAAATGCACAATGAACTATACAAATTCGTTTCTGCAGTGCGCTCCCCGCTCTTCATTTTGCCAGCCCCTCCTATCATTTTACATTATATTATCATTCGAATTCAACAATATAAATCAACCTAATGTGCGGACCACACACACTGTCATCCTGTATTAGTGTAATTTTGTGGTGTGGTAGGTGGAGCAAACTGTAGGCTGTGTAAATAAATGGGCCAGGTGGAGAAACGTTGGCAAAAACAAGCAAAACTAAACAGAAAGTCAGGGAGCGGTTGACAAGGAGATCTAAATGCATCTTTAAGCACGTGTCAAGCTAAGCGGCAGAAAGGAATTCTGGCAATGTAGCCTCCTGGAGCAGGTGATAAAGCTGCTGACTGACGCCTCATGTTGGAAGCCCGCTCAAGGTCGCGACTTCTACAAAACAAGCTAGTTTGGCAGGTGTCGTTGCTTAACAGGCAACCTTGCTATTGTTTACATAGCTCCACTTTGGATAGATTTAGAGTCCCCTTTTGCTCCATCGTGAGTCATTGCTGTTGTTTTATCGAGTGGGGTTTGGGTGGGGGGGACAACATAGAGATTAGGGCGGTGTTGAAACTTCAGGATTTGGCAGCGCGGTGATGAGATCATCCTCCAGGTTTACGGTCAACGCGTTCCAGCGGTGACGCTGTTCCTCTGCTGGAGACACAAGTCGGGCTCTTCCAGAAAGAAAGCCCAGCTGTGTCCTGGGGGGTGGGTTGTGAAAAATGTGTTTTTATTTATTTATTTATTTGGAGGAGGGGGGTTATTATTTTAGTTTTTTTCCCCTTTCCCTTTTTGCCACTCCCTGTCCCTGTGAGCTGTTTTCTGTGCACTAGTGCATATGCACAGAAAGAAAGGTGGTTTCCCAAATACATCTTGTGACATAATGAGACCCCGACTGCAACCGGCCTGAACCATATGTAGAGCAGTTTCAATAACAACACACCCTTTACATGCGACATGAATGTGTGCGTATGTTGTGTTTTTGCGTGTGTTTGTGTGTGTCTGTCTGTTTCAGGGTTAACAGAGAAGAGGACCCTCCTGGCAATTTCTCTTCCCCCAATCACCTGACATCATATAACCCCACACACACACACACACACACATAAACACACACACACACACACACACAGAGCTGAAGGGCATAAGAGTTTAACAGACAGGGTGGGGGAGTCAACCGCATTCCACTTTCTGAATTATATCATTTATGTGAAATTGTCTCGATGTGACGAGAGAAGCGCTAGAGATTAGAGGACTAGGCGCCCTGGTAGCCAAATGGTTACAGCGCATGTCACATAACTGCAATGTCCCTGGTTCGATTCCAGCCAGGGACCTTTGTTGCATGTCGTACATCTCACTCCCCGCTCATTTCCTGTTTGCCACTTCACTGTCCTCTATCCAATAAAGGCAAAAATGCCACACACAAAAAAAATCTTTAGAGATTAGAGGACTAAAGATCAGCAGAACAAAGACTGAGTACCTGTGTATAAATAAGCAAGTAGAAAGTCCAGGATTGACCTTAGGAGGAGAAGATCTCCCAGAACTTAACAAACTCAAGTACTTAGGATCAACAATACAGACAGAGGGCGGTGGTGAGAAGGAAGTCAAGAAAAGGACACAATCTGGGTGGAATTCATGGAGAAAGGTAGCTGGAGTACTTTGTGACAAAAGAATGCCATTGAGGGTAATGGGCAAAGTATACAAATCAATGGTTAGGCCTGCCATGCTCTATGGTATGGAAGCAGTGACAACAACTAGAGGCTAGAATCTACATTACAGGTAGCAGAGATGAACATGCTGCACTGGTACTTGGGAGTGACTAGGAAAGACCAGAAGAGAAATGAAGAAGAAGGGAGAGCTACATTCAAGATCAGAGGAATGGATGAGAAATTGAGAGAGACAAGACTGAGATGGTTTGGACATGCACAGAGAAGAGGCATAGACTATATAGGAAAGAAGGTATTGGGCCTGGAAATATCTGGCAAAAGAAAAAGAGGAAGACCAAGGAAAAGATGGAGAGACCAGAGAGAGGAGGGCATGAGGAGGGTTGGACTGCAGGAGAGTGATGTGTCAGACAGAAAGCTATGGAGGGCATAAATTCGCTGTTGCGACCCCTGAGAAACAGGGAGCAAGCCGAAAGAAGAAGAGTCTCAGTGTAAGTGATAGCATGACATCTCATTTAGGGGAAATCTTTTTTGGGTGCTGGTGTCAACAGTTCAGTAGAGTTACGCCCCGATTCTACTGGGAGGTGTTTTCGGAGGAAACAAGCCTGTTTTTGTTACACACTACATAAACTGTCTGACTGTGAAGATACCCCACTTCGATGCTCTTCTAATTAGCATGTTAAACACTGGCAGGCCTCAAGTGTGTGTGTGTGTGTGTGTGCGCATGTGTTTGTGCCTGAGGCTTATGTGTGTGTGTGTGCATTCTGTATGCGTGTGTTTCTGTGTGTGTTTGCCCTTGTACTGGTGTTTGCCTGTGTTGACATTAGTATCAACAATATGTTGATATGTTTATTTGAGTTTTGTGTGTGTGCCTTTGTGATTGTGCACTGCGACCTAATGCGAGCTTTGGGTATTTTTAGTTTCTGTGGTGACATCCTGCTTCATCTTACAAGACTTAAAAGTGAGGACCGCTGTCTCCACTTTGCATCATTTAGTGATTTAACAGTAAGACTTTAGCTTGTAATCTTTGCAAATGATGCCTGTGTCAACCGATTAGATGTTTAAGGTTGAGATTGCAGCTGAACTCTTTCTGAGGTGATAGGGATACGGGCTCATACATATAAGATATAGGTAGATAAGGGGTTTTGTTCATGTTTATTATGTAACATTGTGCTTTTTTATTTGCGCCGTTAATTTTCTTTCTTCTCATCTCTCTATTTTGCTTTCATGTCATGCTCTTGCTTCCTTCACTTCTTGGTCACTTCCACGGCATCTAATTTTTTTTATCCATTCATGTTCCACTTAAAATCCAATTAATATGATATAGGAATAGTTCCCATTTTTGATGTAACATTTTTTTACCACTAAAACCAAAAATCCGCCCCAAATAAGGATTTAATATTGCTCCAAGTGAAACTGTAATAGTTTTCAATAAAAAACACGTGGTGCTGGATACAGAAATTGTTTTCTGTTCTGATTTGCCACGCAGATCTGTAGCTCACATGCTTTGTGTTTTCTCTGCAGGGCTGGCATCGATGAGGTGGAAACAGATGTGGGGGAGATCGAGGCTAAGCTTGATAAGGTAAGACTGAACCAGGAACATTCAGTGCAAGTCTGTTATATCCCCCCAGATATTCCTTAAGCCTCCAATGGGATCATCCTGTAGGATTTTAGCTATTCTTTAACTCGGTGTTACCTTTCACTTTTTCGCCTGGAGTTTATTGACACTAGAACTACTACTACTACTACTACTATTACTACTACTTTCTGCTGGTCCTACCAGGGGTCGCCACAGCGGATCATCGATTTCTATTTCTTCCTGTCCTCTGCATCTTCCTCTGTGACACCAGCCGCCTGCATGTCCTTCCTCACCACATCCATAAACCTCCTCTTTGGCCTTCCTCTTTTCCTCTTCCTTGGCAGCTTCATATTCAGCATCCTTCTCCCAATATATCCAGCATCTCTTCTCCACACGTCAAAGCCATCTTAATCTTGCCTCTCTTGTTTTGTCTCCAAACCAACCAATCTGAGCAGTCCCTCTAATATACTCGTCCCTAATCCTGTCCTTCGTCACTCCCAATGACAATTTTACCGTTTTCAACTCTGCCACCTCCAGCTCCGCCTCCTGTCTTTTCGTCAGTGCTTCTGTCTCCAAACCATATAACATAGCTGGTCTCACGACCATCTTGTAAACCTTCCCTTTAACTCTTGCTGGTAACCTTCTGTCGCAAATCACTCCTGACACTCTTCTCCAACCACTCCACCCTGCCTGCACTTTCTTCTTCACCTCTCTTCTGCACTCCTTGTTACTTTGGACAGTTGACCCCAAGTATTTAAACTCATACGCCTTCATCACCTCTACTCCCTGCATTCTCACCATTCCACTGTCCTCCCTCTCATTCACGCATAGGTATTCCGTCTTGCTCCTACTGACTTTCATTCCTCTTCTCTCCAGTGCATACCTCCACCTCTCCAGGCTCACCTCAACCTGCACCCTACTCTCGCTACAGATCATGTTTGCAGATATCTTCTGCAAACATCATAGTCCATCATAGTCCACGGAGACTCCTGCCTGATCTTGTCCGTCAACTTATCCATCACCATTGCAAACAAGAAAGGGCTCAGAGCCGATCCATGGTGTAATCCCACCTCCACCTTGAACCCATCTGTCATTCCAACTGCACACCTCACCACTGTCACACTGCCCTCATACATATCCTGCACCACTCCTACATACTTCTCTGCAACTCCCGACTTCCTCATACAGTACCACACCTCCTCTCTTGGCACCCTGTCATATGCTTTCTCGAAATCTACAAAGACACAATGTAACTCCTTCTGGCCTTCTCTATACTTCTCAATCAACATTCTCAAAGTAATCATTGGATCTGTGGTGCTCTTTTGCATGAAACCATACTGCTGCTTGCTAATAATCACCTCTCTTCTTAATCTAGCTTCTATTACTCTTTCCCATATCTTCATGCTGTGGCTGATCAACTTTATACCTCTGTAGTTGTTACAGCTCTGCACATCGCCCTTATTCTTGAAAATCAGTACCAGTATACTTCTTCTCCACCCCTTGGGCATCCTCTCACTTTCCAAGATGCTGTTAAACAATCTAGTTAAAAACTCCACTGCCATCTCTCCTAAACATCTCCATGCCTCCACAGATATGTCACCAGGACCAACTGCCTTTCCACTCTTCATCCTTTTCATAGCTGCCCTCACTTCCTCCTTGCTAATCCACCGCACTTCCTGATTCACTATACCCACATCATCCAACCTTCTCTCTCCCTCATTTTCTTCATTCATCAGCCCCTCAAAGTACTCCTTCCACCTTCTCAGCACACTCTCCTCACTTGTCAGCACACTTCCATCTCTATCCTTGATCGCCCTAACCTGCTGCACATCCTTCCCAGTAGGTCCCTCTGTCTAGCCAATCGGTACAAGTCCTTTTCTCCTTCCCTAGTGTCTAACCTTTCATACAACTCACCATACACCTTTTCCTTTGCCACCTCTCTTTTCACTTTACGCTGCATCTCCTTGTACTCCTGTCTACTTTCTTCATCTCTCTGACTATCCCACTTCTTCTTTGCCAACCTTTTCCTCTGTATACTTCGCTCTACTTCCTCATTCCACCACCAAGTCTCCTTGTCTTCCTTCCTCTGTCTAGATGACAAAACAAATACCTTCCTATTTGTGCACTGGTTGCCCAGCCATCCGGCAACTCTTCACTACCACTCAGTGTCTGTCTAAACTAGTCCTGGAACTCCACACCACAGCCTTCCGTCGTCATCTTCCAACATTTGATCCTTGGCTCTGCCTTCACTCTTTTCCTCTTTTTGCTCTCCAAAGTCATCCTACAGACCACTATCCGATACTGCCTAGCTACGCTCTCCCCTGTCACCACCTTGCAGTTTCCAATCCCTTTCAGATCGCACCTCCTGCACAAGATTTAGTCCACCTGTGTTCACTTTCCTCCACTGTTGTACGTCACCCTGTGTTCTTCCCTCTTCTTGAAATATGTATTCACCACAGCATTTCCATCCTTTTCACAAAATCCACCACCATCTGTCCTTCCACATTTCTCTCCTTGGAACCATACCTGCCCATCATCTCTTCATCACCTCTGTTTCCTTCACCAACATGCCCATTGAAATCTGCTCCAATCACCACTCTCTCCTCCTTTGGTACACTCTCCGCCACTTCATTCAACTCACTCCAGAATACTTTCTCTTCCATCTCACACCCAACTTGCAGGGCATATGCACTGATAACATTCAGCAATACACCTTCAACTTCCAACTTCATACTCATCATGCTGTCAGACACTCTCTTCACCTTCAACACACTTTAGGCATACCCGTCCTTCAGAATTACCCCTACCCATTTCTCCTCCTATCCGCACCATAGTAGAAGAGTTTGAACCCACCTCTGATACTCCTGGCCTTACTCCCCTTCCACCTGGTCTCTTGCACACACCATATATCTACTTTCCCTCTCTCCATCCTATCAGCCAGCTCCCTCCCTTTACCAGTCACAGTGCCAACATTCAAAGTTCCGACTCTCACCTCCACACTCCTACCCTTCCACCTCTCCCGCTTCCTCTGGACATGCCTTCCCCCTCTCCTTTTCTGTCGCCCAACAGTAGCATAGTTTCCACCGGCACCCTGCTGGACAACAGTACCGGTGGCAGTTGTTGGTAACCCAGGCCTTCGCCAATCCTGTATAGACATTTGATTTGTGATCCGCATATTTGATTTGGCAAAAGTTTTATGCCAGATGCCCTTCCTGACGCAACCCTCCCCATTCATTCGGGCTTGTGACCGGCACTAAGAATGCACTGGCTTGTGCATCCTCAGTGGCTGGGTTGTGTCGACATTAGAACTAATTTGTAAAATACTAGTGAGGTAGTGAACTGCCAAGTTAGAGATTTGATGCCCACAGGGGCAATCCATATCTATCTATCTATCTATCTATCTATCTATCTATCTATCTATCTATCTATCTATCTATCTATCTATCTATCTATCTATCTATCTATCTATCTATCTATCTGTCTATCTGTCTGTCTGTCTGTCTGTCTGTCTGTCTGTCTGTCTGTCTGTCTGTCTGTCTGTCTGTCTGTCTGTCTGTCTGCTCTTTCTCACATGCCTACACACACACACACACACAAGCTAAATGTCAAGGAGTCTTCAAGGTGGTTTAAGTGAAGCAAATGCCACCAATTTGATGCAGTGGCATATAATTGACATTAGACATTAGGTTCATGTGCTATCAAATATTTAACTCGTGTGTATACACATTTGCCCCCCCCCCCACTGGGCCATTAGCAATCACGTGTTTTTGAATTTTTGAATGTAAGCACCTCTCCCTTCCCCATTGGACGTTGTGGTGCAGGCAGTTAATGATGTATTCTTTCCCATGTAACTTTATTGACAGCTGATGGTTGCTTATGGCATGAAACAGGCTTGTACTGTCTCATAAAGAATTTGCTCAAATCACTGGCCTTTATATACAGTGGCTTGCAAAAGTATTCATACCCCTTGAACTTTTCCACATTTTGTCACGTTACGACCACAAACATAAATATATTTTATTGGAATTTTATGTGAAAGACCAACACAAAGTGGCACACAATTGTGAAGTACAAAGAAAATCATACATGATTTCAATTTTTTTTTTACAAATAAAAAACTGAAAAGTGCGGTGTGCAAAAGTATTTAGCCCCCTTTTCTCTGAGTGCAACCAATTGCCTTCAGAAGTTGCCTGATGATTGCTGAATGATCGAATGTTGATTTAATGACTAAATAGAGTCAACCTGTGTGTAATCTAATCTCAGTACACATACAGCTGTTCTGTGATGGCCTCAGAGGTTTGTTAAGAGAATATTGGGGAGCAAACAGCATCATGAAGTCCAAGGAACACACCAGACAGGTCAGGGATAAAGTTGTGGAGAGGTTTAAAGCAGGGTTAGGCTATAAAAAGATTTCCCAAGCTTTGAGCATCTCACGGAGCACTGTTCAATCCATCATCCAGAAAAGGAAAGAGTATGGCACAACTGCAAACCTACCAAGACACGGCCGTCCACCTAAATTTACAGGCCGAACAAGGAGAGCACTGATCAGAGATGCAGCCAAGAGGCCCATGGTGACTCTGGACAAACTGCAGAGATCCACAGCTCAGGCAGGGGAATCTGTCCACAGGACAACTATTGGTCGTGCACTGCACAAATCTGGCCTTTATGGATGAGTGGCAAGAAGAAAGCCATTGTTAAAAGAAAACCATAAGAAGTCCTGTTTGCAGTTTGCCAGAAGCCATGTGGGGGACCCAGCAAACATGTGGAAGAAGGTGCTCTGGTCAGATGAGACCAAAATTGAACTTTTTGGCCTAAATGCAAAACGCTATGTGTGGCGGAAAACTAACACTGCACATCACTCTGAACACACCATCCCCACTGTCAAACATGGTGGCAGCATCATGCTCTGGGGGTGCTTCTCTTCAGCAGGGACAGGGAAGATGGTCAGAGTTGATGGGAAGATGGATGGAGCCAAATACAGGGCAATCTTGGAAGAAAACCTATTGGAGTCTGCAAAAGACTTGGGACTGTGGCGGAGGTGCACCTTCCAGCAGGACAACGACCCTAAAAATAAAGCCAGGGCTACAATGGAATGGTTTGAAACAAAACATATTCATGTGTTAGAATGGCCCAGTCAAAGTCCAGACCTAAATCCAATTGAGAATCTGTGGCAAGATCTGAAACTGCCGTTCACTTACGCTCTCCATCTAATCTGACTGAGCTTGAGCTGTTTTGCAAAGAAGAATGGGCAAAAATTTCAGTCTCTAGATGTGCAAAGCTGGTAGAGACATACCCCAAAAGATTTGCAGCTGTAATTGCAGCAAAAGGCGGTTCCACAAAGTATTGACTCAGGGGGCTGAATACTTTTGCACACCGTACTTTTCAGTTTTTTATTTGTAAAAATTTTTTAAAATCATGTATATTTTTCTTTCTACTTCACAATTGTGTGCCACTTTGTGTTGGTCTTTCACATAAAATTCCAATAAAATATATTTATGTTTGTGGTCGAAACGTGACTAAATGTGGAAAAGTTCAAGGGGTATGAATACTTTTGCAAGCCACTGTACATGTGTGTGTGTGTGTGTGTGTGTGTGTGTATGTGTATGTGTGTGTGTGTCCTCATGTATCTCCTGCCTACTAGGCAGCCATTCAGGGTGCTGAACTGTATAGTTATCCTGTTAGAGCCTCTCCATCTCAAGTTGTGAAAGTAGCTTCCTTCTAGTGATGTTTGAGCATTGAGCCACTAACTGCTTCTGAGTCAGTGTGGAAGTAGGTCTCCTACTGGTCCACAGTTCCCACATTCGCTCCATATAGCCCCTATCCAGGGGTCTACTGTTATAGTAGCATTCCATCAATTCCAGGTTCTTGGCCCTTGTCCATGAATGTCTTGCCAGCCACCTCCTATATATGGATGACATCAAGCTGTAAGCCAGGAATGAGTAAGACATTGACTTGCTGATTCAACTCACCAGGATTTACAGTGACAATATCGGTATGTCATTCGGACTGTACAAGTGCGGTCAAATGGTGGCAAAAAGACAAAAGGTAGTGAGTACTGAAGGGGTTAAATTACCAGATGGCAGGATAACAGACATACTGGGCAGTTACAAGTACCTGGATATTCCATAGGCAAATGGAAACCATGAGGTGGCAGCAAGGAGGTCAGCTACAACCAAATACCTCCAGAGAGTGAGGCAGGTCTTGAGGAGCCGGCTCAGATCCTCAGCTTGAGGATCCAAGCCATTAACACATATGCCCTACTAGTCATCAGATACCCAGCTGGAAAAATAAGTTGTCCAAAGGAGGCAGTAAAGGCCATAGATATCAGGACATGGAAACTCCTCACAATGCATGGCGGGTTCCACCCTAAGTCCAGCAGCCTTAGACTGTACGATAAGTGAAAAGATGGAAGCCGAGGGTTAGTGAGTGCCTGGGCCACTATCCAGAATTAAACAAGGAACATTGATAAGTACATCAGAAAGACGGCCCCCCAGGATGAACTGCTGAGTGAGTACCTCAGGCAGCAGAAGACAGAGAGTGCGGAAGAAGAAGAAAATGAGGTATCATGGAAGCTCAAGCCCCTCCATGGGATGTACCATCAACAGATAAAATATGTAGCTGATATCAAGAAATCCTACCAGCAGCTAGAAAAGGCAGAACTGAAGGCACAGAGGCTCTGATCATAGCAGCACCAGAACAGGCACTCAGGACCAGATCGATTGAGGCAAGGGTCTACCTCACCAGACAAGACCCAAGATGCAGGCTATGCAAAGATTGACAAGCAGATGCTGGCTAACCAACCAGACATTGTGGTGGTCAACAAGGAATAGAAGAAAGCAGCAGTGATCAATGTAGCAATCCCGAGTGATGGCAACATCAGGACGAAAGAGCATGAGAAGCTAGAGAAATACTAAGGGCTGAGGGAAGAACTAGATAGGATGTGGAAGGTGAAACCCACAGTAGTCCCAGTGGTAATAGGAGCACTAGGGGCTGTGACCCCCGAACTGGGAGAATGGCTCCAGCAGATTCCAGGGATATCTGAAGTCTCTGTCCAGAAGAGTGTGGTCCTAGGAACAGCTAAGATATGGCACAGAACCCTCAAACTCCCAGGCCTCTGGTAAAGGACCCGAGCTTGAGGAAGACACACACCACCCGAAAAAGGGGTGAGAGGGAGATTTTTATATATATAAAATGTTCTTGGCCAACAGTAATATTATCTGTACTGTAGGTATCTACACTCCATTAGCAAAATCAGATAATGCCAATCCAGTCAATGCTAATATGTTAGGCAGTTACATCATGGCCTTGTCTAATTGCTTTTAAAGTTGTTTCTCAATAAAAGCTGGAGGAGTGGTTGTCTCTAATGTAATCAGGGAAACGTCTGAGGTGCATGAGCTGGTCGATGCCTCTAGAGAAAAGCTAATAAACTGTCAAGTGGAGGAGCATTTAGAGGATGAGGTAGTGTGTATGCCATCATTGACGACCAATGGTCATCGCATAAACCAGCCCCCACCCCACCCCTTTGGGCCCCCTTTCTCTGCTACCTCTTTGTTTTTTTCATTTGTTTCAAGAATTACCCTTTCTCTATCATACTCTTTTTTTATACTGTGCCCATCTGACTGTCTCTCTGTTTCCATCCTGCGGTCCAAAGACAGTGTCTTTCTTTGCAACCACTATTTGATATTGTGGCTAATACTAGGTAGGCTAACAGAATTCATCCACATGGTCATTAAAGGTCACTATGACAGCTTACACCTACCTTCAGTATCCTGCGGAAAACATAGCATATTTAATGCCATGTCTATCACAATGATGGGCTAGCTAGATGATGTGGGTTTTATTTGATGCTGCAATTAATCACGTACTGTCATTGACGAATGTATTGTTTATGACCCCAAACACTTCTGCTTGTTAATAGGTACAACAGATGACATTGAAATGAGATGTGAAATGTGAGCCTAATCCCCTTGCACCCAGCTCTGCTCTGTAGTTTCTGCTACCGTTGGTCATGGCAGCCCACCTTTGAACTCTGAACTCTGAACCCTCTGTCCTTAAAAGTTGACCATGATCAGGGTGAATGGTCACCATCAGTCCGATAGGTTCTGTTCAGCAGTCTCTATACAATTCTTTGTGAGGCGGCTCTGAAAGCATCTGGAAAGTCATGTTTGGCAGAGCTAAAAGCACTTAGTTTAGAACTTGTTGGCTTTTATACTGATGACAGCTGAACCTGCACACATCCCAGTAAAATGTTTCGACGAGCATGAAAACATGACGTACACCATTCTGTCCCTGCTGCTGGCAAAACATACTGCAGTGCTGAAGTGGAAGGAACCAGGTTTGGTTTCAAGCAAATTACCTTGCAATCGGATGAGGATATTTATTATAATTTTATTTTAAGTCAAGTGTCTATCGTGTTGCTCACTTTTTCCCCAAATTAGTTTCATCCTCATGGTTTTACACACTTGTTGTCCTGCTGTGTTCACTGCTGCACAACATGCAACTGCATGCAAGTCTTTTTTACATGGCATATCAAGAATCTCACTATTCTGGTTGTGTCTCTCACTCTGTCTGACTTCATGTTTTTTTTGGGTTTTTTTAACCCCAACTCCCTTGCTCCTCAACAGACTTCTTTGGATCCAATGGCTTCAGTTGTTGTAAGGTTTTGCTACTAATTGACCTGTCTGGTTAAATTGAAATAAAAAATTAAGCAATTGAAGGGGCTGAACATAACCTCAAAGTGTTCTTTCAGTTCACCCAAATGCACAGTGAAATGCAAACAGTTAATTTTGACTGGCTGTAAATTTACACTGGGGTTGTTTCTGTCTGTAAGTTGAACAGGGTTTGTCACTGAGATATGTGGTACCAGTTGACTAAGGGAGCGCCCCCTCCTTTGGTCCCCCCCCCCCCCCATCTCCTGCAAAAACCCTGGCAGATATGCATGGCTGAACTGCAGCGGTTCAGTATAGTAAATAAAGGAGTACTTTCTCCCATATCAGGCGATGTGTTGACAGATAGGCTGTCAGCCAGGGAGCAGCATCAATATGGGCACCCTGCTGCTTTTTATGTGTGTGAACTCATCTCAGTGTGGCTCACATACAGATGATACATGTGCATGTGCATATGATGCACGTTCAACAATGTGTACTGTGTAGCTTGAACACAAATGCCCATGTACAGATACATGCATACAGAGTGTGAACATGTACACTAGGAAAACGAAAAATTCACGCAATTAGAAAATGAGTCACAATCTCAGTTTGGTTTTTACTCACATAATCTGTGGAGCTTTTATTTGTTAGTCATGCTGCTATACCGATAGAGAGACAGACCATTTGCATGCTAGATTACTGTTGCTGGGGCATAAATGTCCATTAAAAAGACTAAATGGTACCTCATCGCTGACACGTGCAGTAGTATAGCTTTACTGTTACCCAGTCCTAGATTATCAGGACATCTTTGCATCCTTTGGAACTCTTGGGAGTGTGGAGTAATTGAATGCTTTCTCCACCCTTTCTCATACCCCACATCCCCAACACACACACACACACATACTCAGCCACTCCCTCTCTGTCGTCCTCCCTTTCTTTCTCTGTAATGCACATTCATCCACACAGCTCTGTCAGGGGAGTTGTAAGGACAGTGGAGCACTCTGTAGCGTCTCTTATTACCTTTAAAGTGGCAAAGTAGCGGCTAGTTATTCATGTGGCGTTTAAACAAGCACATGCAGTCTGAAAGATGTCTGCACCTGGCCAAGCACATTTTTACAGTTATGGTGATGAGAACTTATTTAGATTCCTGGCTGGCTAGAGACACTGGTTTTAGAGTCAAGATTTAGTTTATTGTAATTTTCCTTATGTACCTGCATACATAAAAAAAACCAAAATGCCATTCCTCCCCACCCACAGCAGTGTAACAGAAAAGACAAAAATATATATCTAAAATTTCCCTAAAAAAGATACTATTGAAAACAGAAAGAAAAACAAACAGTTAACAACACAGCCATTAAAGTGCAACACAGTCTGTTTAAGTGCAACGCAGTCCTATTTCAATTGAGTGTTGATAGCTGGTGTCCGTCAACAAGTGACCAGCACTGATGGGGGATGGGGGGTGGGTGGGTGTAGATGGTAGGTGGTGGGGACACAGTTTGTTAATGATCCTGACTGCTTGCAGGTAGAAGCTACTTAGCATTCTGCTGGATTTAACACAGATGCTCCTGTACCTCTTACCAGATGGCAGGAGGGAAAACAGGTTGTGAGAAGGGTGGTGGGATCCTTAATGATGCTAGAGGCTCTGCGAACACAGCGTTGATGGTAAATCTCCAGCAGGAAGGGGAGAAGGGCACCAATGATCTTGCTAGCTGTCTTCGCTATACTTTTCAGCTTGTGTCATTTGGTCGCTTTGCGCTTACCGAACCAGGAATTGAGACTGTAGGTTGGAATGCTTTCAATGGTGCCCCTGTAAAAGGTGGTGAGGGCTGGAATGGGAAGACTTGCCCTTCTAAGTCTCTGAAGGGGATGGAGCCTGTGTTGGGCCGTTTTAACAATGACCCAAGTGTTAATGGTTGAGGTCAAGTTGTCCACCAGGTGCACTCCCAGGAACTTGATGTTACTGACCCTCTCCACAGCGGCACCATCGATTGTCAGCAGCATAAGATGGTGCCTGCCGGTCCTCCTGAAGTCAATCACCAGCTTAGGGAGAGATTGTAGGATTCACACCACGCTGTTAGCTGCTACAGTTCCATCCTGTATGCAAATTCATCATTATTGCCGATGAGAACCACTGCTGTTGTGTCGTCAGTAAACTTGATGATGTGGTTGGTATCAAATTTGGCAGTACAGCCATGGAAGGGTGAACAACAGGGGGCTCAGAACACAGCCCTGGGGTGAACTTGTGCTCACTGAGATGGAATTTGATGTGTGGCTGCCCATCCTGACTGTCTGCTGCCTCTACATCAGGAAGTCGAGGACTCGGTTGCAGGTGTCAGTGTCCATATCCACCAACCTCAGTTTCTCCACTAGTTGTGGTACGATGGTATTAAATATCGAGCTGAAATCGATGAAGATGATCCTGGCATAGGTGTTCTTCCCTTCCAGATGTGACAATGTGAGGTCGTATTATGTAGATTTTGGGTCTTCTGGGGCTTGGTTGGCTCTATATGTAAACTGTAGGGCAGTGGTCACCAACCTTTTCAAGCCTAAACTCACATCCCAAGTCTAAATATAAACCAAGATCTACCACTTGCAATAAAATGACGAGAAAAAAAAGACAAGCCCAAAATGTAGTCTACTTTGACTCTTAATTTTGTTACCAGTCAGTCATAAGCCAATTATTTTTGTTTCAAAGCCCCTATCAAATATTTGTCTCCCACCAAGATCACAAGCCAATCATAATTTAATAATGACAACAGGTAAAGTATTCATTTAATCATACAAATAGTATAATCAGAAGTAAGTGCAACTATCATTCAACATTTTATGACAACAGTCATATTAAAAATTTTCAATATTTCCACAAGCCTATCACTCATTCACCATTCATAAAACCTCACAATCAGTCAATTACAGGCCTAAGCCAATCTTGTACAGTGCTGTTTCACTTTCCCTTTTAAACAACATACAACACACATCATATCCTTTTGTAAACAATAGCGTACAACAGATCATATTTCAAACTGACAATACTCACTCACTCTGATGGCTGTGGGTGAGGACTCCCCCCCCCCCCCCCCACACACACACACACACATTCAATGTGATGGCTGTGATTGCACACTATCAGCAAGTGCTCTGTAGTCTGGCTCATAGTTTGATACAGCAAGTCTGACACTGTCTGTGAGCTGTCTATTAGTTAGACAAGACCTGTTCTTTGACTTGATTATTTTCATCTGAGAAAAGGCCATCTCACAGAGATATGTTGATCCAAAGTAGGCTTTCGCCCAAAGTGCGCAAGAGGAAAGGATGGGAGACCTTTCAGTGTGTACAAGACCCCGAAAGTCACTGTCTCTTGATCTTGCTTTCAACTCGATGTCATTTTGCAAGTCAATTATCTCCATGTCAACTCCTATTGGTAAAGCAAATACTTGGTGGAATTTTGCAGGCACCTCTTCAATTTCAATGGGGAGGAAAGGGTTTGAGATAAATGCAACAACCTCCCCTGTGTCGTTTAACTCCTGCAAACACCCGATTAATTCAGATGCCAGTTTCTCCAGGTGGGTGCCGAATTCTTGCGGGAGAAAAGCATCTTTGTTTCCGATGTTTTGTGACATTTTCTCTAGTTTTGGAGAGTGTACCAGCCTTCCATTCCTCAGCTGAGAGGCCCACACACCCACCTTGGCCTTAAAGGCATCATGTGTGCCGTGTCTTTGTCTTTTCCCTGAAGCTCATATTTGAGCTCATTCAGTTTTGCTGTTATGTCGGTGAGGAAAAGTCTAACAGCCATGCATCATCAGACAGTTCCTCATGCTCCTCATTTCGTGACTCCAGCAATAATTTGATCTCGGGCAGCAAATCAACAAATTGCTGCAGTACTTTCCCACGGCTCAACCACGTGATACCAGCGTGGAGAATCAAGTCACCCATATGCAGCATCAAGCTCATCTAATAAAGACTTAAACAAGCAGTGCTGAAGTCCTTTTGCGCGAATTGAATTAACAATCATAATGACAACTGTCATGACATGAGACAAGCCTACTACTTCACTAACCAGTGCTTGCTGATAGATCACACAGTGATAGTTCACAAACTTGGGGAAATTGGGATCACGACGGCCCAGTGCAATGAAGCCCGAATGCACACCACACATTGCCAGGGCCCCATCTATAGTGATTGCTACCAGCTTATGAATGGGAATGCTGTTATCATGCCCATAACATATAAACTCATTGTAAATGTCCTCACCTCTTGTCTTCCCTTTTAATGGTAAAAGGGTGAGAAAAGCCTCCTTAGTAGTTGAATCCTTAAAAGCCATGCAAACAAACACCATCAGCTATGCAGTGTGTAACAGCTTGGTCTGTGTTTCTTGGTTTTAGAGGAAGACGAGTCAAAAACTCAACCACATAGATACTGGGGTTTTCACAGTGCTAATCATTTATGGCTATTAATCACAGCAACCTTATCAAGCCCGGTTGTACAGCTACTATTGCATCATACATGGACAATAGAGGCCACACGTAACCAAAACGTTACTCTTGAGTTGAGAGGCTAAAAGAAAAACAGGAGCTAAATAACATGCGTCCATTCACAGCATGCCTGCCACTCAACTCAAAGAATACAAGGCGCTGTCTGATGATGTTGCTTCTCTTGTATCTAGGCAAGTATGTTTTAAAGGTACATTTGCCAATTTCGACTGTTACAAGTGTCTGTCATATCCTGGGATTTGTGAAATTGCAGTGAAAAGCACTGATTAAGTGATTAATCCTTGAGCACTTGTTGATTCACATCCTCCGATAACGACTCCACCCTTCATGTCACAGTGGCTGGGCCAAGTGGCACACTTATAGCATTTTTAATGTCCTCTTTGTTTATGAATTCTTTGAATAACGTCTCGGTGGCAACGGCCATTGCCTCCTTGTATAGCTCTCCAGGTGAACGGTTTCTTATGTTTAACCAAAACATAGCTGATACGGAAGGGTGCCTCTGATGCAGCCTTACTTTTAGCTCTTGGTTTGGTAAAAAGCGACTGCTGTGCTTTCAATATAGACTTGAGCTCGTCAACTTTCTTTGAACGAAGCGTGCTCTTTAGCAGGTAGTTGTCTTTGAACTTGGGTTGGATGGTGTTCTGGTGCCATTCCACGTTACCCTTTTTGAGAGCACTACAGCCTGGTGACAAATCAGGAAAATCGTTTTGTCCTTTACTGTGGTGAATAGAAAATCGTGTTCCCATTCTACGTGAAAATGATGAGTTTTTTGCTTTTTCTATTGTGCCTCCGCCATCATGTATCAGATTCAGGTGACAGTATACATCTCTTGCCCGTGTACTGATCTGTCTATTGTCTCTGGCATACTGATGATTGCCACTTGTCTGTGAGTTTGTGTATGGTCTGGGTAGATTGTAAAACTGAATTGCTCTGAATTGCCAGGATCAGAATCTGATTCTGATTCAGATTCATACAACTTTATTTATCCCAGAAGGTTAATTCAGTAAGCCGTTTGGTCCTGGAGACTTGCCACCTCTGCATGGTTCCAATTGCTTGCATTATTTCAATTTCAGAGATGGGCTCCCCAAGTCTATCTTTAATATTCACATCAATGGAGGGATCTCAAGTTTACAGTAAAAAAAATCCATTAATGGCAGCTCTTCAGGGGGGGTGAGAAGAATAAAGTTTAAAATAAAATTTATGAAATGTATCATTTATTTCATCATGGTCAGTAGTGACTATGTCCAAGGGAGTATAAATTTCTACTGTGGTTTGACAAACCGATGATTGGCGGAGCTGAACAGCCAGAACGATTATTTGTTCCCAGCTGAGCAAAATGGGCGATGTAGATACAAAAGCACCATTGTTTTATCGAATTATTGGCCAATTGACAGGGGAATCTAAAATCTTCCGCCTACCCATTCATCACACCACCGGAAGTCTCCTCCACTTCTTGATAGTTTTGACATCAGTCACATCATCTGCGCGCTTATACCAGTCCTGATTCTCCTGAACATCATTTGGAACTGGAAGAAAAAACTTATCCTTGATCAGCATTTTTACTGAGACACTTAGCTTTGTTGTTGAGATACTTAAGTCAGACATAAGTAGACATAAATAATTCTGAATTTATCTCTCCTCTTCTAAACATGCTTTTATAGATTCACAATATCATTTGGGCTCTCCAAGTCTTTAGATTAAATTGTATGAGAAATGCAACTTTTTGATTCTTGAATATGCTCGTTGAGTGTTCAAAATATTGATTGATTATTTTCTATTTTTCCAGTTGGTGAAACTGTGCAGTGGGATGATCGAGGCTGGCAGGGCCTACGTCGGGGCCAACAAGCTCTTTGTCAATGGCATCAAGGACCTTTCCCAGCAGTGCAAGAAGGAGGAGATGATCTCAGTGAGTAAAAGCCCTTCATTACAGCACTCACGTGTTCTTGGATAGGGTCATCGTTACTGTGATGTGTGATTCTTCACTGAAGGGTTTCTGGAGACCATTCGCTTCATCTAACGCACTTCTTGCAAGTTTTTTTTTCAATTGCATACATGTCATTTCATTTCTTGTGACCGAAGTCTTGTTGTCACTTAAATACTGTACAGTAGTGCTGAAACACTCCTCATAATAAGAGAGAACCTTTCCTAAGAGACTAATGATGTGAAATTGAGAGGAAAAAAATAGAGAAAATCTGTACATATCCAATCGTACAAAAAACATATGACACTTGTATGAAGAAAAGAAGCTAAATCTCTAATGCATGTATATGCCTAATGATTGAATGAGTGCAAAAGCCCATCTATCTGAAAGACAGATAAAAATCTCCCAACTACTAGAATCATATATTAGTTAGAGATAGTTCCAGAGACACAAGAAAACAGACCCCACAGAGAGCCAGAGATAGCTACTATGAAGATGACTGCTCATCCATCACAAACCCCTCCTTTTACATTCCAGAAGAGTTCCCCACTCCAACAATAGTAGCCATTAAGTGTAAACAGTGTTGTCCAGACATAGAGCTGTCTAGTTCTCATAAGCATAAAAGATCTGATCACATGCAGGCATGAGATGTTTACGCTAACTGTTTACATGGCTGTAAGCAATGAGATCTGAAGCTTGTTTTATAGTTTCCCATTATATAGTTTCCCTCCAGAAAAAAAAAGTTGGAAATTATTTCCTGTCTGTTTGGTGGACAACTTTCAGTTGCGTATTCAGAGTCAATATACTGGTAAGACACAGCATATCACTGGACAAAAATGGTTGGGAAACAGAAAAATCTTCCATTTGTAACATCTAATATCCCCTTGCGGGGCACAATATCAAGTCTTTTTGCTTTGTTTTCCAACATTTGGCACATATGTCTTTAAACTTAAGTATTGGGGAAATTCTCGAATTTTGGCCTTATGTTTAAAACTACTTGAAATGAGTCATCTCAGAATGCTCATCCCATGTGCTGGCATTGCCCAGGGCCGATAGTTCCCTGTCACTTTTTTTAAATTACTTTATGATGAACTACTTCATCATGGAAACAAAAGTAACATGACCCATGCACGTCTACAGCCAAATCATTTAGGTTATAATGTGCTCTAACAAGGACTGTGTATGTGTTTGTGTGTCCATGTATTTTTGTGTCATTGCAGGGATGTCTGGAAAAATGTGGAGAAAGCCTACAAGAGATTGTCAACTACCATATAGTAAGACATGCCCTCACACACACTTGACTAGATAAGCCAAATGCCAATACTAGCTTGATATAGCAACCCTAATATTGTGTGTGTGTGTGTGTGTGTGAGAGAGAGAGAGAGAGAGAGAGAGAGAGAGAGAGAGAGAGAGAGAGAGAGAGAGAGAGAGAGAGAGAGAGAGAGAGAGAGAGAGAGAGAGAGAGAGAGAGAGAGAGAGAGAGAGAGAGAGAGAGAGAGAGAGAGAGAGAGAGAGAGGAGAGAATGTTGTCATAGCTGTTGGTTGGTGGATTTGTCAGTGTACATGCATGTTTGTTTTGGTGTCTTTGTGTACACACACACAAACACACACACACACACAAACACACAAATGCTGTTACTGATAATGCGTACAATTCCTGATTTCCTGTCTGATTTCCTTCAGTTAGTGCATGTGACCATTAAATAACTTGGCTCGGCAATTAGTACCTTAGGTGACAGCTGAGAAACATTCGCATACATTCTCTTTTCCGTGACCATGACATGGTCTTTCATGCTGTTGGTAATGTCCGCCGCCTCTAGAATCACATCCATATGTATGCCAAGTGACCCAGGATCAAATAAATCCCAGCCGAGATTTATATCCTTGTGTCTTCCCTGGCCTATCTCCCTCTAATTTTTCCCTGTCCAAACAAAAATAGAGTTGGTAAGTGAACGGCTGACTCTCTTTAAAAGATATAAGAAAACTCAAGGTAGTAGCAATGATATATACTTAAAAGTGATCAGAAAAATCAAAAGCTGTCTTCTTGAAAAGTCTCAAAATCTCTAAATCTCCTGTTGAGCCTTCGTAATATTTATTTCATCATAATCACTTCACTTACAGTATGTACTGTGCAAGTATACATACTAAAGATTAATATTCCCATGATTCATTTGCCAATGGTATAGCTTTATATATTAAACATGGAAAAAAATACAACAAAGTGTAGGTAAACATAGCCATTCATAGGAATTGTGTCACCATGGTAATATTACAGTGAATGAATTGATATTCACATAAGATGTTTCTTCATTCTACGCTGGACCTAAATTCCCACGGGAGCCACATCTCCACACTGTTGTGTGTTGTAGGCAGGGCCATAGCCAGGGTAAAAGTTTAACTGAAGTCCAGAAGCACAAGTAGAGTGGTTTTATTTTATAGCTGTACATGAGTACTTTTCTTTTACATTTTTCCCAGGAAAATTTGAGTTTCAGACATGTAATTTCCTGCATTCTGGTGATTTTTTTAATGCATGTGGATCACAATGTAACCTATGAACAGCAAGTCGACTTTTAGGACAAATAGTTGAAAATATTCTGGAAAAAAAGTGTATCTTTACTATTTTCTAAAATAAATAAGTAAATAAAATAAGTAACTCTATATCTTATGCAGGAAGTGAAATCTGAAAGATTGTAGACTGCAAGGTGGTGACAGGGGAGAACATAGCTAGGCAGCATCAGATGGTGGTCTGTACGGCTTTGGAGATCAAGAAGAGGAAGAGAGTGAAGGCAGAGCCAAGGAATAGTGGAAGTTGAAGAAGGAAGAGTTCAGGGAGGAGTTAACACAGGCATTTGGTGGTAGTGAAGAGTTGCCAGATGGCTGGGCAACCACTGCAGAAATAGTGAGGGAGACACCTAGGAAGGTACTTCGTGTGTCATCTGGACAGAGGAAGGAAGACAAGGAAACTTGGTGGTGGAATGAGAAAGTACAGGGAAGTACTCCAAGGAAGAGGTTGGCAAAGAAGAAGTGGGACAATCAGAGAGATGAAGAACGTAGACAGGAGTACAAGAAGATGTGGCGTAAGATGAAGAGAGAGGTGGTGAAGGTGAAGGAAAAGGTGTATGGTGAGTTATATGAGAGGTTGGACACCAAAGGAGGGGAAAAGAACTTGTACCAATTGGTTAGACAGAGGGACCAAGGTGGGAAGGATGTACAGCAGGTTAGGGTGATGAAGGAAAGTGATGGAAATGTGCTGACAAGTGAGGAGAGTGTGTTGAGAAGGTGGAAGTAGTACTTTGAGGGGCTTATGAATCAAGAAAATGAGAGCGAAAGAGGGTTGGATGATGTGGGTATAGTGAATCAAGAAATGTGGTGGATTAGCAAGGATAAAGAGAAGGCAGCTATGAAGATGATGAAGAGTGGTGTGGTTGGTCCAGATGACATACCTGTGGAGGCATGGAGATGTTTAGGAGAGATGGCAGTGGAGTTTTTGACAAGATTGTTTAACACAATCTTGGAAAGTGAGAGGATGCCTGAGGAGTGGAGAAAATCGATCAGCCACAGCATGAAGATATGGGAGTGAGCAGTGAAAGCTAGGTTAAGAGGAGAGGTGATGATTAGCGAGCAGCAGTGTGGTTTCATACCAGGAAAGAGACCTACAGATACGATGATGCTTTGGGAGTGTTGATGGAGAAGTATAGAGAAGGCCAGAAGGAGTTACATTGTGTCTTTGTAGATTTAGAGAAAGCATATGACAGGGTGCCGAGAGAGGAGGTGTGGTATTGTTTGAGGAAGTGGGGAGTGGCAGAGAAGTACTATGTAAGAGTGGTGCAGGATATGTAGTATGAGGGCAGTGTGACAGTGGTGAGGTGTGCGGTAGGAGTGATGAATGGGTTCAAGGTGGAGGTGGGATTACATCAAGGATTGGCTCTGAGCCCTTTCTTGTGTTGTAATGGTGATGCACAGGTTGACGGACGAGATCAGGCAGGAGTCCCTGTGGACTATGATGTTCGCGGATGACATTGTGATCTGAGGAGGCAGGTTGAGGAGAGCCTGTAGAGGCGGTGGTTTGCACTGGCGAGAAGAGGAATGAATGAGAGGGAGGACAGCGGAATGGTGAGGATGCAAGGAGTAGAGGTGACGAAGGCGTATGCGTTTAAATACTTGGGGTCAACTGTTCAAAGTAATGGGGAGTGAGGAAGAGAGGTGAGAAGTGAAGAAGAGAGTGTAGGCAGGGTGGAGAAGAGTGTCAAGAGTGATTTGCGACAGAAGGGTACCAGCAAGAGTGAAAGGGAAGGTTTACAACATGGTAGTGAGACAAGCTATGTTGTATCGTTTGGAGACAGTGGCACTGAAGAAAAGAGAAAAGGCAGAGCTGGACATGGCAGAGTTGAAGATGCTAAGATTTTCATTGGGAGTGATAGGACAGGATTAGGAATGAGCATATTAGAGGGACAGTTCAGGTTGAATGGTTTGAGATAAAGCAAGAGAGACGAGATTGAGATGGTTTGGACATGTGCGGAGAAGAGATGCTGGGTATATTGGGAGAAGGATGGAGCTGCCAGGCAAGAGGAAAAGAGGAAGGCCAAACAATAGGTTTATGGATGTGGTGAGTGAGGACATGCAGCTGGTTGGCATGACAGAGGAAGATGCAGAGGGAGAGATGAAAACGGATGATCCGCTGTGGCGACTCCTAATGGGTGCAGCAAATAGAAGGAGAAAAATAACATAAGTAATTGTGACATAATCTGACTCCCTATGATTTTTCATCTGCATCATTATCATTATTTTTATCGCACACATAACTTGAGGCAAGTGTTCTGGTTAATTAGATTGGTAGCCTAGGTGTAGACAAAGGTGTAGTGCATTATAACTGAAACGTTTGGAAATATGTGCAAATTCAGATGAGTGAAAGAGTATGTAGTGAGCTAGGTAGCCCATGCAGACCAGTTCAACAGATATGTGAACATGGTAAATTATAAAAAATTAATGTTGACCTAGGGTGACCATATTTTGGTTTTCAAAAAAAGAGGACACTAAGTAGTAGACACTAAAATGTTGCTCACTGCTGGTAGGCTCTTGTTGTTCTTATCCCTCCGGCCATCAGATGTGACAGAAATCCGGTCGCTTATCACTGAGGAATTACTTCTAATTGGCTGAAATAAGTCATGTGGCAGATCGATACGACCACTAGGGCCTACAGAGAATTCCCTCAGATTTGTTGACTGTCCTGCCTAAGCTATGCTAACATTAGCCCAATAGATACACTACCGTTCAAAAGTTTGGGATCACATTGAAATGTCCATATTTTTGAAGGAAAAGCACTGTACTGTTCAATGAAGATAACTTTAAACTAGTCTTAACTTTAAAGAAATACACTCTATACATTGCTAATGTGGTAAATGACTATTCTAGCTGCAAATGTCTGGTTTTTGGTGCAATATCTACATAGGTGTATAGAGGCCCATTTCAAGCAACTATCACTCCAGTGTTCTAATGGTACAATGTGTTTGCTCATTGGCTCAGAAGGCTAATTGATGATTAGAAAACCCTTGTGCAATCATGTTCACACATCCGAAAACAGTTTAGCTCGTTACAGAAGCTACAAAACTGACCTTCCTTTGAGCAGATTGAGTTTCTGGAGCATCACATTTGTGGGGTCAATTAAACGCTCAAAATGGCCAGAAAAAGAGAACTTTCATCTGAAACTCGACAGTCTATTCTTGTTCTTAGAAATGAAGGCTATTCCATGCGAGAAATTGCTAAGAAATTGAAGATTTCCTACACCGGTGTGTACTACTCCCTTCAGAGGACAGCACAAACAGGCTCTAACCAGAGTAGAAAAAGAAGTGGGAGGCCGCGTTGCACAACTGAGCAAGAAGATAAGTACATTAGAGTCTCTAGTTTGAGAAACAGACGCCTCACAGGTCCCCAACTGGCATCTTCATTAAATAGTACCCGCAAAACACCAGTGTCAACATCTACAGTGAAGAGGCGGCAGCGGGATTCTGGGCTTCAGGGCAGAGTGGCAAAGAAAAAGCCATATCTGAGACTGACCAATAAAAGAAAAAGATTAAGATGGGCAAAAGAACACAGACATTGGACAGAGGAAGACTGGAAAAAAGTGTTGTGGACGGATGAATCCAAGTTTGAGGTGTTTGGATCACAAAGAAGAATGTTTGTGAGACGCAGAACAAATGAAAAGATGCTGGAAGAATGCCTGACGCCATCTGTTAAGCATGGTGGAGGTAATGTGATGGTCTGGGGTTGCTTTGGTGCTGGTAAGGTGGGAGATTTGTACAGGGTAAAAGGGATTCTGAATAAGGAAGGCTATCACTCCATTTTGCAACGCCATGCCATACCCAGTGGACAGCGCTTGATTGGAGCCAATTTCATCCTACAACAGGACAATGACCCTAAACACACCTCCAAATTGTGCAAGAACTATTTAGAGCAGAAGCAGGCAGCTGGTATTCTATCGGTAATGGAGTGGCCAGCGCAGTCACCAGATCTGAACCCCATTGAGCTGTTGTGGGAGCAGCTTGACCGTATGGTATGCAAGAAGTGCCCATCCAACCAATCCAACTTGTGGGAGCTGCTTCTGGAAGCGTGGGGTGCAATTTCTCCAGATTACCTCAACAAATTAACAGCTAGAATGCCAAAGGTCTGCAATGCTGTAATTGCTGCAAATGGAGGATTCTTTGACGAAAGCAAAGTTTGATGTAAAAAAAATCTTATTTCAAATACAAATCATTATTTCTAACCTTGTCAATGTCTTGACTCTATTTTCTATTCATTTCACAACATATGGTGGTGAATAAGTGTGACTTTTCATGGAAAACACAAAATTGTTTGGGTGATCCCAAACTTTTGAACGGTAGTGTACATTGGCAGGGGGCTTTATGAGGGTGTCAAAACACTTTCATTCACAAAATGAAATCATGTTCATTCATGCACATATAATGCAAAACGTCAGCCTGAGAGGGGGAAAAAAAATACCGAGGATCAGACCTCGGCGACCTCGTAGCTGGCTGCGGGGGTGGTTGTTTGCTATTTGAGCAGCATGTGCAAGGTAAAGGCCTGGAAGTAGGCGGAAAGCCATCAAGTAGAAGAACACTGGTATATAAATGATCCCTCCAGCCACAGATCTTCTTGTTCCTCTCTTCTTTCCAATCCATATCCTCTTTCTGTTTCCTTCCTGTTCCTTGGCTCCCACCTTCATGTTCTCCGACTCTCTTTCTGTTTTTCTTTCTCACTGGGTCAAACATGCTTAACCTTAACTGTTGTAAATCAAAGCAAAGGGCTGCCCGCAACATAGGATCCATCAGCAGCATTGCTCCAATGCACCCTTTTCTTTTCTGTTCTTTTCCTTTTACGTACTGCACGTACCCATATGTTTGATCTAGCGTTTCCATTGTATTAGCCTTTCTTAATCTGTATTTTGGCATTATTATTGTTTACAAAACACTGTAATGATGTGACATGGAATTTAGCCAGATTCTTTTTTTTTGTTATTTCTTTTTCACCACCCATGCCGTCCTTCATTTGCCCTTCACCAGAGCATCCCTCTCCTCTACCCTTACACCTTAGAATTTCACTAATAGCTTGTCTTGCAGACATCATGAATGGAAGGATGACGGAGAGGTGAGAAAGACAGATAGTACCAGTGAATCTTTCAGCCACCACCTGCTGATGCCCTTTCCGTATCCCTTCATGTTAATAACCGAAAAGGCAGATACGACTGAGAATAAGTCTTTCACTGCAAAGGGACAAAGAGATCAGTTTATCTGCCATTTTAACCGCTACAACCAAGTTGTCTCCTGTTTCTCATTACACTCATATGTTAATCTAAATGGATTAATATCCCCAAAAAAGGATTTGATGAGACTTCGAAGTACACATGAGGATATATGCTCAACTCTTTGGAGAATTGGAAAGTTTTGGTCTTGCTTTGTAGCACGGATGGCTGGATGGATGGATGATACAGATGAGTGATACAGATGGATGTATCAGAGATTTCTACAATGACATAAACTTGGAAGTGAATATCCCCTCTAGGATAAAGAAATGTTTGGAAGGGGCATGCGGGTGGTGTGGCGGTCTATTCCGTTGCCTACCAACACCGGGATGGCCAGCTGGAATCCCCGTGTTACCTCCAGCTTAGTCGGGCGTCCCTACAGACACAATTGGCTGCATCTGCGGGTGGGAGGCCGGATGTGGGTATGTGTCGTTGTCGCTGCACTAGCGCCTCCTCTGGTCGGTCAGGGTGCCTGTTGGGGGGGGGGGGGTAGCATGATAGCATGATCCTCCCACATGCTATGTCCCCCTGGGGAAACTCCTCACTCTCAGGTGAAAAGAAACGGCTGGCGACTCCACGTGTATCGCAGGAGGCATGTGGTAGTCTGCAGCCCTCCCCGGATTGGCAGAGGGGGTGGAACAGAGATCAGGATGGCTCGGAAGAGTGGAGTAATTGGCCAAGTACAATTGGAAGAAAAGGGGGGGAGGGGGGCCGTTGGGAAAATAGGAGTGAATAAATTGGAGGATTCATTGCCAAGGGTATCTTACGAAAGGCTTGGTTTTGGTCTAACTTTTGGATCAGCTTGCATATCAGCCAAAAATATACTGGAATTTAGGGACTTTATAATTTGGTGTGAAAAACAGTTTTATAGACATTATTAAACGGATCGAATGTCCTTGAAGTGTCAAACCTCAATTAAGATCTCAAGAAGAAACACGAGCAGACAATCCCACAAAACTATTCATGGTTTCAAAATTCAATTCCAATGACGGAAAAATTCAAAGCCATGTCAGACAGGTTTGACGATAACCGTGATTATTTAAAAAATAAAATATGTTAATAATACACATCTGATGATATCGTGTAAATAATCCAGCACCTCTTAAGTAATTTCCATTTTCTGTTCTTCACTTTGACATGGTCAGTGGACGTTAAATCACAGTATATCAGAGTGGTTAGTTGTGAGCCTGTGGTCTCCCACACAAACTCTGTCCCCCGCTCCCCGCAGGTGATTTTGTTTCAGCTGACATTGTATTGATGGCAGATGTTAGACCTCATGGAGCTTTTGTTTATCAGTTCATCTGGTAGCCTTTTCACTATCCATGTTCTTTTTCTACGCTTTTGTACAGTTATGGTTACAGACTCTCTCCACCTCTCTACACTCATATTTTGAGTGTAATTAAATCGCCAAAAAAAGAGACAAAAAACAAAAGTTAGAGATGAATTTGACTGAGAGCATTTTTTTAAATTTATTTTATATAGATATCGCGATAATATAATCATCATGAATTCTTTTGGCCACGATAATTGTTTAGTGAAATTCTGATATCATGACAGCTCTACTTGATATGTGCACATATACACTGGAACATAAATATTGTGGATAAACAGCCAAACTTATCCATCCACTTACTCAGGTAGAACTCTGCATACTAATATACAAATCACTTGACTTTCCACTTCTCTGTTCCTCACATAGGGAATGATAGAATTGGGGGCAGCCTTCGCGAAGTGCAGACAAAATAAAACAGTACATTAGAAATCAACAAACTGAACAAAAGAATGCAATTCTGTCTCAAAAACACTCTTTGAAGTGAAATTTAATTTCTCCGTTTTTGTCTCTCTTATAGTTAATTTTAGATAGGCAAAAAAGAAAAAATAGGGCCAATTCTGGTCAAGACAGGAGAGTTCTGCTTCTCATTAGAAGAGGAGGAGGAGATGGAGGGGATAAAGAGGAAGGGCAGAGGCAAGAGGAAGAAAGGGCAAGGAAGGAGAAGGGTTGAGGAACGGTAGGGGAGAAAGAGGAGGAGGAGGAAGAGGGAGTCCCACAGTTAGCAAGAGGGCATTTTGTGTGTGTGTGTGTGTGTGTGTGTGTGTGTGTGTGTGTGTGTGTGTGTGTGTGTGTGTGTGTGTGTGTGTGTGTGTGTGTTTTAGTGACTCCTTGTGAACATGCAGTTTGTCATCAACCTGTCTCCTTCCTCTGAGATAGATCAGTAACGCAGTAGTGTACTAGTGGAGGCTCTCAATAGAGATATCCCCTCCCTTTGCCTTTTTTTTTGTTTATTGCCTCTCCTTAAACCCCCCCCCTTGCCCCAAATCGCTTCCCCCTCTCTCTCTATTGCCCTATTCAATATCCAACCAATTGTATAGATGTACAACAGGCTAATAGTGCTACCTTGTGGTGAGATACAGCAACTGAAAGCTTGTGCAACAATGCAACAATTTAATCAAAAAAGCAACTTAATCATTAAAATTCATTAAATCTTTCTTCTTTGCTACGCTTTCTTTCTGTCCCCACAGATTTTGTTTGATCAAGCTCAGAGGTCTATCAAGCAGCAGCTCCATACCTTCATCAAGGAGTAAGTATGGGTTGTGTGTGTGTGTGTGTGTGTGTGTGTGTGTGTGTGTGTGTGTGTGTGTGTGTGTGTGTGTGTGTGTGTGTGTGTTAGTTGTCTTTTTAGGTCAAGATTCACACTTTCACCTGCTGTGCCCCTCAATTGTCACTCTTTGTGCAAAGCAAGGCAATAATGATCATTTTTACTTTGCCCAATCAGTTGTATTTATATTGACAATTTATGTGTGTGCACTTTGCTTATCCACGAATGGTCTACTCTAATTTAATATGATTATAGTAAGCTGCATACAGCTGGCTATAGCAGTCTGTTGAGCTCACAGGTAAAGTACAATTTAAGGTGGAAAAAAAGTCAGTTTTGTAGATTTATCATTAACATTTATAGTTAACACCGATTGTCTGTATTGTATACTATATAGCAAGCCTTGAGCTTTCCATCTCGGACAAACTTAATGACCTGGTATGTGACTAAAGACACCTCTTTCAGTTTAATATTATTAACTTTGCAGGCATTACAAAGCCTCCAGACCACCATTTTTTATGGATTGGTTCCTTTAATCCAAGTTTGGGATGAAAAGCTAGTTTTAAAGACCGCAACAAAACAGATTAACCCAGCCCTACTGCTGTGGTACAAACATAAATAAGATTACGCTTATTATGTTGGAAGAGGAGAACCTGAAGTTCCCTCGTTTACAAGAACTAGATTTTAAAGTGCTGGAAATTTCCCCCTATGTGTACTTACAGAGATATGTGCATACCATTAACTTGTATGGAAACACTGAGTATATATATATATACACACACACACACACACATATTGGTTGTTGAACATAAATTCACTATAGCCCGCTCACTTTGTCGCTCTCTCTCTTACTCTGCCAGTGATGTTCGTAAATTCAAAGAGACTAAAAAGCAATTTGATCGGTTGCGGGAAGACATGGAGCTGGCCCAAGTGAAGAATGCCCAGGCTCCCAGGAACAAGGTCCATGAGGCCGAGGAGGCAACACAGGCCCTCATCCTCAGCCGCAAAGCCTTCAGGCACCTGGCGTTGGACTATGTGCTGCAGGTACAACACACACACACACCTGCCCTTAGAATATGTACAAGTACAATCAAATACTGTATGACACATACATACAGACACATATGTTTTTGTAAGTTCCTCTCAAGAAGAAAATGATGTCCTTGTTTGGAAAATGCAGAATAGCCTGGAAAACATGTCCCAGATTTGTACATTTGTACGCAAAAATTATTAGGCCCACCATCTTCCCTCTTTCAATTAACACAGGTGGGTAGATGTAATCCTGGTAAGAAAAAAAAAGAAAAAAAAAAGATGTAATCCTGGTAGCTAACCATTCATCAAACTTTTTAGGAGGTAGAAAGCTATGCCTATAGGGTGATACGGATACCTATTTGAGTACGCCATCACAAACTGAAGTGGCAAAAATCGATTGCACCTTGCACATATGCATTGTTGACCTGATCCGAGCAGGTGGGTGGCAAATGGTGCAAATTAGGGTCATCTTTGACACCAAAATGCACCCCCCCTCCTTTTGTCACTTCAACACACGGAGAATCATCATAATGGCAACAGGCGCTCTACAAGGAGAAAATGCCACTCTGCGTTGCATTATGCACCTGTACGAAAATAGGGTCCTCTCTCGCTCTCGCTCTCGCTCTCACTCTCAGTATTATTGTCCAGTAGGTGGCCATGATAGCAGCACCCATAAGGGCATATGTCGAAACTGCATTTCAAAACATTAATTTCACACTCTGTCACTCTGTCTCCCGCAAAAAAACAACAACCCCAAAACAAAACAAAAAAACTTCATGGCAGCCTGTCCAGGGTGTCTTCCCACCTGCTGCCCAATGACTGCTGGTATAGGCTCCAGCATCCCCGCCACCCTGAGAGCAGGATAAGCGGTTTGGATAATGGATGGATGGATGGATAAATCTTAACTCATGGGGCTCTATTTTCCAGGTCATACCGCAGTGAAGGCGCCAGCATTAGTTCAAGGTGCAAATCGATCTAAGAAGTGGCCAATACTCTTTTGCTAATGTTGGGACATGGTGCACTTATAAAAGGGTTTGATTAGAAGGAATAAATTATCATTAGGAGTGGTGGAGTCTGTCTTCATTTACAGCCAATCAAATCAGCTCCTCTCATTCCCATGCGGAACTGCCAGTTTCGTAATGGATGGCGGAAATCCAGCCGGGCTAAGGCATAAAACTTCTCCCAGGAGGAAAGTGTCACTTTGATTGAACAATCAGAATGAAGTAGTAATAAATTGCTAAAAAGGGGCAATTCAAAATTCACAGACGGTTTATGACTATGGCATACAAGTTGCGTGTGAAAGTGATTCGTGCAGCTCAACTTAGACCTTCAGCTCAGGTCAGGGAGTGGGCTCCGGGCTGGGCGAGTGAGTGAGTGATTCGTGCAGCCCGAGACCTTAAACTCTGGGCTTAGCGCGAGTACTGAGGTGAAACAAGCGCAAAGTTATTGCTTTTCTCACAAGGCAAGGTTAATACAGTAATTAACATGATACAGTTCCACAAATGCAGTTAATACGAGTTGCACAATCGTGACACGTTGTCCCGCCTCATCGTTCGCAGTTCGCACTAGCTAGCGGGAGAGGCGAGTAAATGAATGTCTCTCGACTCAGTAAAGAGTGGTTCGTTTCGAACGATTCGTTCATGACTCACACATCACTAGAAGCTTTTGTCCTTGTTCTGGAGGTGCAGTCGCCAAGTGCGCACACAACAGGTATTAACACCAGCTCCAATGTGATACGAGACAACACACCAACATGATGCTACTGTTTAACATGGCTTCGTTCTCACTAGTGTATTTCTCTCTGTCCTGTGCATTCTATGAACATACGTAGCAGGAGACCTTAAATAGTGTGATCACACATCAGTTAGCCTAGGCAATCAGTTCGTTCTCTCAGGTTGAATGAAATATTGAAATCCCCGTCACCATGTTGTTTTCCATGCATAATGACGCACATCGTGTTTTATGTTGGAAGACAGTGATACAGTGCAGATATTTTTTGTGATTACAAAGGTTTAGCACAGTAGTAAGCACTTAAATTATTCACGAAATAGGCCAACATTCCATTCCGTTCCGTTCCATTATCCAATGGCATGTGTGATTTTGGATAAGTGTACGCTTAGTGCACCTTTGCCTAAAGCCCGGAAACTACCACACAACGCCTGCCTGTGCTAAGACGTGGTTTGAGATGCAGGCATAATATTTGGTTATAACTGACACTAAACTAGCACTGCACGACCCGATTTTGACTGACAATCCCTCTACTGTGTCCCCATGCCCCTTTTTGGCGCAAAAGATGCCGAGCCCGGAAATCAGCAAACGCGCCCAGGCGAGAGAAAAACCACCTTGCACCCAATGAAATTGTCACTACATCGCGTTAGCGCTACCGCCGGCCTTGCACCATCCAGAAACTAAAACCCAGGGTCTCATGACAGTTTAAGTATAATTATGCTTGACGTTACAATGGGAACTTTTAGTATTTTCCCCTTTTTGTCAGATAAACGTACTTCAGGCTAAGAAGAAGTTTGAAATCCTGGATGCAGTGAGTAACCCAATTTCATCTTGACTAATGTAATCTGGACTTGTGTATGACTTTACATTTGTGTGTACGCAGAAGTGTGCCAAGAATTTGTGCAGTGTATGCACTGCTGTGGGCTTGTTAATGCAGAAGAGGAAACCTTTGCTATAACTATGTTCCCTTCCAGATGCTGTCCTTCATGCGTGCACAGTACACTCTGTTCCAACAAGGTTACAACATCTTGGATGAGATTGACCCTTATATGAAAAAACTGGCTGCCCAGGTGAAGGACAAACTCACAAGCACACACTCAAAACACACAGACATGCATACAGTCTTCTGCATGCTCACCAAAAGACACATTCTCATACATATACGCAGAGATGCACATGCGCATTTTGGTCTTTTACAGTAAGGTAATATAGCAAGGCATGTTTTGTCTTACAAGTAGCTGAGGTGATGACCTGCTAGACTGCTTTAATAAAATTTAATAAAATTCATAAATGAGCACAGAAAACAGACACACAAATAGGCCTAAGGCTAGGCCAACAGCTTACCCTGTGTTAATCTGATTCCATGATTAATAAATATTCCTCATAGAATCACATGTATTCTTTCTTACCTTTAACAATGACCAAGACGCCCTTTCCTCCTTGCATTCCTGTGTAAATTCCTTGACAATGTTTGTTAAATCCATCTGGCAACTGAGCTGGCCTTCAGTGCTGAGAATCGCTAGTCCAGGGAGTCTGTCCTGGGACATATTGCTTCTCAGATAGTTTTTGATGATTTTCAGTTTTGAAAAAGATCTCCCAGCACTTGCTGCAGTGACAGGAATGGTTAAAAAAAAAAAAAAGCTTGAGAGCCGTAGCCATGTCTGTTACACTAGGCAGAATAGAAGCATGTCTGGTGGGACGGACACCTATCAGAAAAAAAGTCAGCATGGGTTAAAATATACACAGTCCATCTTTGGAGAATAGCATAGCCATTTATGAGAAACCTTACAACCAGACTTAGATCATTTGTAATAATAGTCATTTGAGAAGAACCTGCCATTTTTATCCCTGGGAAAGGGTCCTTCAGGTTTGTACGAATCCAAGTCAAGTAAGGTCCTCTTCACCGTGGGATCTGTTAAATCCACCGGGAAATTAGCGCCGTCTGATGGACACTGTTCATCATTTTCTGCATGTGATTTTATTACCTGGTCTTGATGACCATCATCAGGCTCGGTCTCCATGTCTACCTGTTGGTCAGGAGGGGGCAGCTCGTAGCGTTAGCCTCCATGTTGCTAACAGATGCACCTATTTTTTCCCCTAGTGCTATTGGCATCCCCCGCATTTGTAATTGCTTTTGCAGCCATAAATATTTAGGATATTTTCGGTAGATTCGCTTGATTTTTTCCTTTTGTTTCTCATTTTGCTGTTTTTGCGCTCCACTGAGGTATATTTTCACCTGCTCATTTTGAATTGCTGCTGCAGAATTGCCTTTTCGCGGCCGGTGTTTCACGTGATTTCTGCACAAGGTTAAAATTAAAAATCTCTGGGGCGACTGTGATTGGAGGCTACCATCTTTTTAAAGTGTATTCATTTTAAAACAATTTAAAGGTTGATAGCACAATAAAGGTTTGCTTCCTGACTTTTTTATTTTAAAAAAATAGATTTTTTTCTTTTTATCCAACGTTAGGGGCCCCCCCAGATGCCCCCCCACAGTGCAACCTTACAGACCCCTCCGCTATGCCGCTGTAGTCTGTGTGTGTGTGTGTGTGTGTGTGTGTGTGTGTGTGTGTGTGTGTGTGTGTGTGTGTGTGTGTGTGCGTTTTGGTGAGCATCTGTGCGTGCGTATCTCTTTCTTTTACCCCACTGACAGTTTTGTTTTAATTTTGCTAACTGACTGTCTCACTGACTGACTGGCTGACTTATGGCTGTTCTGGTGCTCCATGCAGCTGGACCAGCTGGTGATTGACTCAGCCGTGGAGAAGAGGGAGATGGAGCACAAACACGCTCTCGTCCAGCAGAGGGTGAGAAAACAACACTTCTCTCCAGCCTCAGTTTTTTTCTCCCTTTTCTGATTCTCCAACAGTCATTTCTGTTTTTCGCCTGTTCGTTTTGCCTTCCTCGCCTGTTATTTTCTAATACTTCTCTTAACACACAGGGGCTATAAAAAAGTATTTGCCCCCTGACTTACTTTACACATCATGGCACCTTGAAATCAGTTTAAGATACATTTATTTGGCATTTTTCTATGTAAAATATCGAATTCCAATAATTCCAGGATCATAAAATCATCAGCACATTGAGAATGTCTAATTTGACTAAAAGTTGATAAAAAATAGTGGCCAGAAATGATAGGAACTGAAAGAGGGGGTTCATCTTTCCCTTAAAACCTTTCACTTTCACAAACAAAAGCTATTCATAAGTGACACAGGTATTTCATGGTGTGGGCCACTGTTCTTTTTCTTTTCCTGTTGTTATTATTTTTACCTTCTATGTATCCAGGGAAGTTAGGCTATAGGTGCCCCAAACTGCATCTTCTGCCATAAACTCCCATTTGTATGTATTGAATAGTCTGGGGTAAGAATTAGTTTAAGGGCCTGCAAGGGAGGTGAAACCAGAGCGATTTTTCTCCTAATTTTCTAATGTCTAAATGCATCATAAAATGTAAAAAACGTGCTGTGAGTTGTTAAGCGGTGTCCATCTAAGTACGCGGGCTGAGTACTTCAACATATACTTAAGTTCTCTGTCATTGGAATTTTACATTTTCCCCCAAATCCTGGGCAAAACCCCCCCCCCCCATTTTGAACTAATTTATTGCGCAAAAAAAAGCAACAAACACATGTGCAAATACTCAAGAAAGAGAATATTCATCTCCACCATTCACAGCGATGTTCCCATATTGCCCAGTTAAATGTTCTCTTCGTATTTTTAAAACCTCAAAACCCAACTCAGCCTGTCGATAGCCAAACTTGGCTTTACGTCTTTTTTGCAGGTTTCTATTCCAGCTGTGAAGCTACTGTAATAGCAATGTATTTTTGGCCCGTCATATGCTACTTTCTGAAATATCGTTGCCCCTCTTAGCATGTCAGGTAATTCAGAAGGCATTAAAATTAACTGTAAAGTGCCTGTCTGTCTGTCTGTCAGTTTGCAGTTGGACATGTATCTTTTTAAGGAAAAAACATCTTATTTTAGCATCAAATAACTTTAAGAATAGAGATGTTAAAGACTGCCATGGCAGCTGTGTCTACTGTGAATTATTTTTGTGATGTTTGTTTAGGAACTAGATCTCCTGGTTCATTTGTTTTGCAAATTCGGTGAGGCAGAAAGAAAGGCTGCAACTTTGATTAGATTTGGTTTGTGTTTGTGTGCCCTCTGATTCCTCCCTTATCAAATTGAGATGTAAAAAATAGGGCAGCCACTCCCTCTATGACTTCTTTGGTATTGTTATTTTAAGGGTGGCCCAGTTTTATAAAACCAACATTACATGTCAAACGAAAACGTGGGTATAGTGTGGGTGAGACAATGAGCATGGCTTACCATCGAGCTGTTGTGTGTTTGTGAGTGCACGTGTGTAAACGCCATCAGAATTGGTTTCAAACCAGGCTGCACCCCCTCTGGCAGGACCATGTCCCTGCAGGGCTGCTTCTTCTTGTGTTGTTGCCCTGTCATTCTTTCAATATGCTGTCAATCAAATATTTAACATCTTAGGCTTGACCTGGCAGCCTTTGACCATGGTCTGACCATTTAAGACAACAGGTTTGGTACGAACCCCATGAGTTTTATCAGAAGCTAAACTTGTGAGCTGATGTTGATCCTTCTGTATTTGATATTCCATATGATGAAAATAAGCAACTTACTGTTGTAATGATGTTTATTCAATGATATGCTTATGTGAATAACTGTTACCTACTTCTTTATGTCCTCCCTTTATCTTTACATCTGTCTGTCTGTCTGTCTCTCTCCACTCAACATGCTCCACTCTGCCATCCTACAGACTCTTATGCAGGTGAGTGGCTCGTTTCTTGTTGTTTCTATTGTACATCTTTAAATCCTTAAGTTTCTGCCTGAAAGGGATCATAAGTGGAGCAACACCAGGCTGCTGATTCAATGTCATGTCTTGTTCCACAGTGCAAAGCATCTGTCTAGGCAACTGGCCCGCCTTTTTTTTTCTTTCAATTGCCATGCCGTCACATCAATAGTCGTTTTTTTTTTTTAATCTAATTATTCGGATCTCTGGATTTAATTTTTTTTATGTGTGACATAGATCAGTGACGGCTGGGGGTGATATTGGATGGGTGGGCTATGGACTAACAAATGCATTATACCCATCAATAGTTCACACCGCTGCAACACCAGCATCACATCCGAGATACGAAGTTACAGCAACGACATTATACCATACCTTGTTATAAGCAAGTGCTGTACAACAACACTAGAGAAGTAATGACAAGAATTGTCTGATGCCAAAAACACACCCTCTCTTGCTCTCTCTCTCTCTCTCTCTCTCTCTCACACACACACACACACACACACACACACACACACACACACACACACACACACTCTCTCTCCAGTGGTCTCTGCAATATTTACACAAACCTCAAACTATCAGGCATTGGCTGCACACATGATAATAAGGTCAGGGCTTTAACACAAGATGAATAACAGGTGGCTGGTAAAAATATCCCCAGTAAGGACATTTGTCTTCCACGGTGCTGCAGTGTAAGATAGTTAATTGAGATGTAGATCAATTCCTTAAATCACAATTAAACAATTTCCAACTTCCTTAATATCCTTGAGCAAAAAAAAATAAATATATATATATACATATGCGTGTGTGTGTGTGTGTGTGTGTGTGTGTGTGTGTGTAAATATATATATATATATATATACATATAGAAGAGGCTCAACCATATATAATGGTTGAGCCTCTTCTATGATGGGGTATTTTTACCTCCCTTACCCTACACCTTGTAAAACAACCAGCAGATGTATGTGTGTGTGTGTGTGTGTGTGTAAGCCTTCCCTTGCCAGTACATAGCCTCTCCTTCACCAAGACTCCTGCCAGGCCTCCCCGTGGCCACACATGGTAACTGGGGTCTTGCGGCCCCAGGCTAACTTGGCAGGGGATCTCGGAGCAGCAGTGGGCCCCAGAGATATGGTGTGCAGGCCCACCCTGGTGGACATGCCCTGGCACCTATCAACCACTGCCCCGCTGCCTTGTGGGTGAGTCTGGAAGACATAAGGCTAAGGGAGCTTACCCCAACAGAAAAGCAAGCTGTGGCGGCACGCTTCGAGGCGGTTCCCGAAAAACTGGATTTCCGGCAGCCCCCTGCAGTTGTGTGGAGGTGCCGGTCGTCTAGGGATCCCCCTTGCCATCGGAACCATCTCCTCTACAATCAAGTCATGTGGCGTTGGGAGAAGCGCACCCCCCATGCCACTTTAAAAACCATCTCTGCGCAGGTATCTTCTGCTATCTGAGTCCCCGACCTCACAAAGTCTGGCGGCGATGGAGTATCCAATGACGGGAGCAGGTCTGAATGAGCTGGGAGCTCTTAGTTGGAACTCTGCACGCCAGCGGCACAGGGCAACGGTCGTTAGCAGCTGGGATTGAGTGGCAGCTGTTTCCGGCAGACCCCTGTGCGTCTGAGCAGCCCTATTTAGGGACCGCACTGCTCACCCCTTTCAGGGAACGGCCTAGAAAAGGTGGCCCAAAAATTGCCCACTCAACACTGCGCCTGGGCAGGAAACCGCACCTGCCGGGCCATTCCACTATGCGGTCGAAAAAGAAACATTATACCACTAAGATTTGCAGCATGGAACATAAGAACACTCCTGGACGTCAGCCATGGTACGGACAGACCTCAACGCAGAACAGCACTTATTGCTAGCGAGCTGAGGCGCTATTGTGTGGATGTGGCGGCACTCAGTGAGACCAGGCTCCTTGAAGAGGGCTCGCTCAATGAAGTAGGAGAGGGCTATACCTTCTTTTGGAAAGGATACCCCCTAGGAGGTCAACACATCCATGGAGTTGGTTTTGCAATTAAGAACAGTCTCTTACCCAAACTCGAAGAAACACCAGTGGGCATTAATGAGCGGCTTATGACTCTCCGTATACCCCTTGCAAAATGTCGATACATCACCTTGATAAGTGCCTATGCTCCAACTTTACCATCTCAAGATGAAGAGAAAGATCGCTTCTACCAGGCACTCGATGATGTACTCATCAACATCCCAAGGAGCGACAAAGTCATTTTGCTTGGTGATTTTAATGCCCGAGTTGGGAAGAATATGCAAAATTGGAATGGAGTGATTGGCGCCCACGGCATTGGAAAAGTCAACCCCAATGGCATAAGACTTCTTAGTCTGTGCTCGGAACATGACCTCACCATCACAAACACCATTTTCCAACAAAAGAATAAATACAAGGCATCCTGGATGCATCCCAGATCCAAACACTGGCACCTGCTTGATTATGCTATCGTGAGGCGGGTTGATCTTAAAGACGTGCTCCTTACAAGAGCTATGCGAGGAGCAGACTGCTGGACAGACCACCGTATGATCCTGACAAAAGTCAGAGTACATGTCCGACCCTTGAGACGCCAATCTGGGCCAAAAAAGAAACCACTCCACTGCGCCAGACTATCCAACAGCGACACCCGAAACACCTTCCGTCGTTCTCTAGCTGACAACTTAGTTGACATTGAACAGCTGATCAACTCAGAGTCTGGGATGGATGAAAAGTGGACCTCTCTGAGCACCACCCTCTTTGACAATGCAGCCCAATCCATTGGCTTCAAAACCAAGAAACACCAGGACTGGTTTGATGACAATGCCAGAACGATCTCCACCCTCCTGGACAACATGCATAAGGCACACAGAGCTGCCCTCAGCAACCCACTATCCCAACCTCTCAAGAAAAAATGGCAAGACCTCCGCTCTGTGGCCCAAGCAACTCTGCGGAAACTGCAAAATGAGTGGTGGATTTTGAAAGCCAACGAAATCCAGGCTCATGCAGACAGGAACGACATGCATGGTTTCTATGATGCAGTTAAGGCCATCTATGGCCCCAGAAACTGCTCCCTGACACCCGTTAGGTCTGCTGATGGAACAACTCTCATCAAGGTTCAGGCCCTGTTAGTGGAGCGGTGGGCCGAGCATTTTAACACCCTGCTCAACCAGCCCACCCCAGTGGACTCAACTGTACTGGCAGAACTCCCTCAACAGCCTACCTTGCAAGACCTAGACCTCCCACCATCTTTTAAAGAAATCCTACATGCAGTCAAGACCCTAAAAAACAACAAAACCCCTGGACCTGATAATATTCCAGCTGAAATCCTCAAGGAAGGAGGCTACCTCTGTACGAGGACACTGTATCTCTATATCCTTGAGGTGTGGCGTCGCGAGTGTGTCCCCCAACAGTGGAAAGATGCCAACATTGTGGCCATTTATAAAAACAAAGGCGACAAATCCATCTGCTCCAACAGTAGAGGTATTTCACTGCTGGCCATTGCAGGAAAGGTCCTAGCCAAGATCATGCTCCGCAGACTAACACTCGCAATAGCCGAACAGGTCATACCAGAGTCACAATGCGGCTTCCGAAAGGATAGAGGGACCATTGACATGATCTTTGTGACACGCCAGCTCCAGGAGAAATGCAGAGAACAGCACAAGGATTTATACATAGCATTCATTGACCTCTCAAAGGCATTTGATACAGTTAACCGGGCCCTGCTGTGGCAAGTCCTGAAGAAATTTGGATGTCCACCCAAGTTTCTTACCATTCTTGGACAGTTTCACTCAGGAATGATGGCCCGAATGGTAGTGGGGAACCGCAGTTCTGAGCCCTTTGGTGTGCAGACTGGAGTCAGACAAGGCTGTGTGCTAGCCCCAGTCCTGTTCAATATCTTCTTAGTCTCTGTTACAACACTGCTACGAAGGAGGCTGGAGAAGCAGGCTGGAGTCACCATTGACTTCAGGCGTGATGGTAACCTATTTAACATCAGGAGGTTTCAGGCAACCACCAAGTTGACCTCTGAGACCATTATTGAGCTACAGTATGCCGACGATTGTGCCCTGGTAGCTCACACACCAGAAGCTCTACAAAACACTCTGTTGGCAGTTGTAACTGCATATAGGAGAATGGGACTGGTTATTAACACCCAAAAGACAGAGGTAATCTGTCAGTTGACTGCCGGCCTCCCAAACCACCCAACAACCTTCACAGCAGAAGGGCAACAACTGGCCACTGTTCCTGCCTTCAAATATCTGGGAAGTATGCTATCCGACACCTGCAAAATAGACGATGAGATTCAGCACCGCCTCAAACAAGCCTCAACATCTTTTGGCCGTCTAAGGAGAAGGGTTTTCCAAAACAGCAACCTCAATCTCCACACTAAAGTGCTTGTTTACAAAGCAGTGTGCATCCCCACACTACTCTATGGATGTGAGGCATGGACCATCTACAGCCACCATCTCAGAAGCCTGGAGGCCTTCCATGTAAAATGTCTCCAGAGGATCCTTGGCATTACTTGGGAGGACGGAGTGCCACACACAGAGGTGTTGGAGCGGGCAGGCAGCTGCAGCGTGGAGTCTACCCTAAAACACCATCAACTCAGGTGGCTTGGGCATGTTATTCGCATGCCCAGCGAACGACTCCCACGAAAAGTCCTTTACGGCCAACTACGCCTTGGTCAACGCACTGCTGGTGGGCAGAAGAAGCGGTTCAAAGACCAAATGAAGACCACACTAAAAAGATGTCAGATCAACCCCTCTTCTTTGGAGGAACTTGCTTTCTGCCGCACAACCTGGCGCTCTCACATCTCAGAGGGAGTGAAGTACATGGAAAACCAGCGCACACAACACCGTGTAGCAAAGCGTGCAAAGAGGCATGCTCGCAAAGCTACCACTACCCCCTCCAACACCACTTTTACATGCCCGGTCTGCAACCGCAACTGTGCATCCAGGATCGGACTATTCAGCCACCAAAGGACCCACAAATAGAAGAAGATGGTCATCATCGGGCACGATGGACAACCAGCAAGCAAGCAAGCAAGTGTGTGTGTGTGTGGAGGGTAGGGCAAAAGAGACAAAATGTTGTATCGTAGAGAAGATTGATTGACTGAGTGATCTGTAGGGAATAGCTTTATGGTCATCACATGCTGGCTGCTGTCACAGCAATCAATAGGCTGTATAGAGCTCTAGTGCAGATGGCGTGTGTGTGTGTGTGTGTGTGTGTGTGTGTGTGTGTGTGTGTGTGTGCGTGCGTGCGTGCGTGCGTGCGTGCGTGCGTGTGCGTGCACGCGTGTTTGGGGGGACGTATATTTTTATGTGTTTGTGTTTTTTGTGTTTTCATGTGTTTGTGTTTATGTAGAAAATCAGGTATTGGTATGTGTATGTGCGCATCCATCTGTGTGTAGGAGCTATTTCATACTTCCATTACTATTAGCATTTATTTATCTCATTAGAGTTGCACCCTCTAACTAGCATCCCTCTGCTGTCTCTCATGTCAACTTTAGATTTGTTTGTACATTTTTCTCGCCAAGTTATGTGTGGGAATCATTGCTGCAATTACCACAGTAATTTGCCAAGCATTTATTTTGCCAAAAAGCTGTTGTTCACAAAGCACCTATCTTCTGACTTTGCACAATTAGTGGCTTGCCTCAACCTGGCATCATGTAGCTTTGCTGAGGGAATTCACCCAGTGTTCTGATTCAAATGTGCTTTGTTCACAGAGAAGGAAAAACGCACAAACATATTTCTATTGGGCCTCCATCTTATTCAACGATGTGCTCATATGAATAATTGTAGCCTTCTCCTTCTAACTATCTCTCTCCCTCTCCTTCTTTCTTCTGTTGCTCTCTGTTTTTGTTTCTTTTTCTCAGTCTCTAATCAGCACATACTGCATACACAAAGACCAGCATGACCAGCTCCTTTCTCTCTCGTAAACACCTACGCACACAGCCCCCCCCCACCCACTCACACACCACCCCCACCCCTCTAAATCATGTCGATTTTCTGGTCCTGCTGTTATCCTGCGTGCTACATTGAAGATGCCATTCGCAAGAAAAGACACAGTGTGAACAAACCAGTTTGAGTTAATGATTCTCAGGAGATGGCTGTTGCATCTGGAAAATGTAACTTGATTGGTTTATAGAGATCAAAGGTCTGACTTTGGTTCCTTTGTATTCTTTTCTCCAGTTTTCTTGAGAATATCTGTCTAATCTATAAAATCCATATTAATTCTCATCTTTTTTGTTATTCAATAGCTGGTCCTGAATCTTGCTGAGAAACAATGTGACCTGTCACCTTCTTCCATTCCTACTGTATCGTATTGTTTGTCTCACATTTTACATTCATCCTCAGAGTTTTACTCATTTTCTGGCTGAGTATCAATCTGTCTTTGCAGTGTTGATGGCATCACGCTAGTGTTTGGCATCACACTAGTGTTTGGCGTCACGCGGCCAGTGTGTCTTTAGCTCATGTGAAACTAATGATTTTCTCTCTCCGGCCTAAGCAGGTCTGTTCCTGACACCACCATATGCTGACAAAGCTCATCGTTAGGGAACAGGGGATTTATCAAGGCTGGGTTGGAGGATCAGAATTAGGATCATGTCCGTGTAGGGATTTGCCACTTTCACGAGCAGGGATATTGAAATTGAAGGCCTGATCTCTGGATAATTTTTAGATCCTAAAACAATTTAAAATGCACTTTAGCTCCCTGTTTGCAAATAATACCAATCAAAAACAGCTGAACAAAATTTTTTTTTATAGTTGTTGTGTCTGAAATACAGCCCAACAGTAAGTTTGGAAAATGTGCCTTTATTCCAGTTAAACAAGTACACCAAAGCCATAGTGGGTCATCCTTAAGGACAGGTTGCATTGTTTTATGAGTCCATGGCTGTCATCAGGCAGCTTTGGCACCACGTCAACACAATCAAAGGGAGTTTCAAGGAGGTAAAGTAGTTATTAAGGCCCTGACTGATGCCAAATTCAACCTCTTCTGTCCCTGGACAGCACCCAGCAAAGTCAACACATGGCATTATAGCACACAATGGAAGGATTAATGTGAGCGCAAGTGACACAGAAAAAAAGAGAAGGCGTAAAAGAATGGGGGATTGTAGCTGTGGCTCGATTGTCAGAATATTTTTACATTACTACCACATTTTCACAGGATAGGTTCCATTTTTTGGTCCCAGATCTTATCTCTTGCTGAGCTTCAGTACAGTCCAATGGGGCAATCATTGAAGCCTTCAAAACTATGACATATCTGCTTTTTTTGAAGCTCATGATATGGTCCAACTTAAATTGTTCAGAACTGAATTACTGAAATTAAACTACTTATTGTAGTTGACGCAGTACATCTCAGCCATCTGTAAAGCTCTACACTCGTGAGAGCAGGAAGCCCCATGGTGTTAGCTACAGCCACATACTTGTAGAGACCACCACTGATGTAACAAGGAAAACGCAATTTCAAAGTGCAAAATTAAGTAATTTTTATCTTGATAAGGTGGTTTCTGACTATCTTTTAATGGCACACACCAAGACATGTCTGACTATACTGTGAGCGTCCCATTTATGAAGGCTTGAACTATTCTCCCATTGGACTGTGTTGAAGCCCAATGAGAGGGTTCAACAAAGTAGTAAGCTTCTCAATACTGAAGCGATCAGAGCTGTTTTTGTTTGTATGATTCTAGATTTTATTTGTGTGTGTGTGAGGATAACATTGTCAGTATCATATTCAAAAACATTGTTATTATTATTAGACTTTATCTTCACTTGATTATATATACATGTTTTGCTGGCTTTTCCATTTCAGTCTTCAGTCGGGTCTTAATGGCACAGATGTGGTCTGTGCTGATGTACTGTGTTCTGAACCTTGGGTCCAGAAATGATGCGACGTCCTATAGCTCCTGGGTGTCAGGGTTGCTATATTTGTCATTGAGGTATGCCAAGACCTTGGTTTTAATCAACCTAGACAGGTCAGTGTCCTCATCATCCTTCAGCCAGGACTGATGTAGCCGGAAGATGGAGACCTGGCTTGAGGTAGGAGATGCTGACATACTCCTCTAACACATCAATAACATCCTGTCAGGTTTGGAAGAGGGGGCATGCATTTCAGTTGCCTTACAATACCTGGGATATGGCCTTGGTCTGTTCCAGCACTCTTGCAATTATTTCTTTGGATCCCCATATTGCTGGGCACTCAGTTATGAGGGTGTGCTCAGATTGAGCTCCCTCTGTGTCTCAGTCATTGTTGCCTTCTTCTTCCAATTGTGGGAGAAGTTCCCCACCAGCTTCTTGCACAGTCCTGTGTCTCTTGACACTGTCATTTTCATTGCATTTTCTGAAACAAATGAGAAAAAAAAAACAATTAAATTGGGGTACTTCATGCAATTTAAGTCATGTGTTACTAAGCTATCACAAGCACACACACACACACACACACACCAATGGTAGGATGTAATCAGTGGCTGAAACACCGGAGCCTGGTCCACTCCTTAAGCTGCGCTGCCTTCACCATGTTCAATGCATTGTCCATCGTTAGGAAGACATGGTTTTCTTCATCGAGGTCCCAGCTGGCTAGCCTTTCTCTTAGGGTGACTGCAATGTTCTCCCCAGCATGGTCATCCGGGAAGGAAGCAGTCTGAAGACAGCGAGCTTTGAGGTCAAATTCTTCATTGATGAAATGCAAATGCATGGCCAGACTCTGATAGGATTCCACATTACGGCTTGACCACATGTCTGTGGTAATAGCAAAAAGCTCCATTGTTTTTAGCTCCACTGTGACTCTGCCTGCATGTTTTATATAGCTCCGGTATGGCAACCTCGCTAAAATATGTGCGGGAGGGCATGCTGTACCAGCATGCTGTACCATTTATCCAATGTCTTTACCAAAGCTGTCAACTCGGCCTTGGTCACTGTGTTGAGGGGCCTCATATATTTCCCAAAGAACGCTGCTATCATCTGAGTAATTTCACGGTGCCGTTTTGAGTCTCATTCATATGGAGGTATACTCGCAAACATTTCGGTCAGTGATCCCTGCCGGGTGGCATTCAGCCTACCTGGATCACTGGTGGTTGGGTTTGTAGCCATGCAATTGTCATACATGGCTTTGTGATGCTTTCTTAAATGTTGGAACAGGTTTGTAGTGTTGCCCCATGTTGTAGCTATGGTAACAAGCCACGTTCTGCACAATACCTGACTCTGTGCAGCATCTTCTTTCCTAAATCCAAAACGGGTCCAGACCACTAACGTACTGCTCCTCTTTGACACAAAAGTCATCTCTTCAGTGTTCGGCTCCACCGAGGTTCATGAGATAATAACGTTAACGCTCGAATCGAAGCGTAGCATGGCAAGTTGTTTTCTTCATTTACTGCTCTCACTCGCATGTCACATGAGCGTAGGGTAGCATGTGTGTACATGAACCGCACATGGTCAGGTGTTTCCGACCTTCTGATTGGTTAGATTGTGTAACATAAAAAAAAAACTTTTTTAAATCGCAGCCTTTGCGATTTGAAAATTGCGTTCTATTATATTGCGATGTCTGTTTGAATTTGGTTAACTGTTCAGTGCTACCTAAAACCTGGGTCATGCAACCTAAGGTAGGTCTGCTGGAGGAGAATATAGAAAGGGTGATGGAGAGATATGAGACAGGTAGAAAAGGACACCGAGAGCCACTTGATTTTTCCGCTGTATTTTGGTTTCGGGGGGGGTGGATGCGGGTGGCCTTTTTGTGTGTTGAGCTCATTTTTTACTGGCAGTGTCATGTTTTCCGCCATGCCGTTATCATGCATGTGAAATCAAAATAAAGATGTGATCTGCAAGAAATGTTTTTTGCTCTTCCAAATCCACAAAGATGATTCATTTGGTCAGCTAGACCCTCCCCAGATCTGTCACTTTATTCCTCCCTTTTTGTGCCTTGTCCGTCCTTCGTCGCTTTTACCGTCTCCCATTTTGGGAAAACCTCCCGTTGCTTTCAACTGTCCCCCTTGCTCTTCTTTCCTCTCTCTTTTCTCTCTTCCACTTGTTCCATAGCACACATCTGCTGCTCTCGCTCGCCTCGCTATTCTCTCTCGCCAGTCTTTCATGTGTCCAGGACTTCATTATGGCTCCCGTGGGGATTGTTCCTTCACATTTCACATCCTTTCCTCTCCTCCTCCACTGTTAAGGCATGAGCTAGCTGAGCAGGGCTCTGTTTAGCGCGCTGTAACTTGGGACTTTCTCAGCTGGTATGCGCAACCCCGTCTTTTTCTTTACCTGCATTAAAACTGGATCGTGGCATCTCGTAAAGGTACAAGTCCAACCAAAATGAGATCGTGACATCTATAGGATCCCACTTGGACACTTGTAGGCTGCATTCTTCCAGGCTCCTGGTTGATTTAAGGTGGGGGGGAGGGGAGGAGGGGTGGCTATGAGTTGTGTGCTAGGGGAGCAATAATGTAAGCTTGGTTAAACAGGAATAGCTTGCGGGCCCAAAGACAGATGGAAAGCTGGGGCTTCCAAGCGTGTGGATGGAGCCCCCCACACACACACACAAACACACACACACACTCACACTCATCTATAGGCTGTCCACGCGTGATGCTGCTCGTCTCACTCATCCCGTCTCATCCCGCGATTCAAATTCAATTCCGGACAGAAGTTCACACTTTTAGAAGACCGTGTTCTTATACTGACAGTTCAAACGAAGGGTTTTTTTTCTTATTTTTTAAGAAACGGGCATGTTTTTTTATTTATAATCAAGACACTGGAGGCGTTTTCATGTCAAAATGCTGCTGGATTCTACTTATTTAAAAATTAAGATATTTGGTTGGTTGGACTATGCACTGGTAAGGACATTTATTTTGTGGATTCTTGCGTTGCCTCAGTCTGACATCAGGCACCAAGTGTCTATTAAGTGGAGGCTTGTGTAGTGCATGACTCAGAACATAAAGAAGTAACTTGCATCAGTTTGCCTCGACTGATGTAACACAGATTATTTGCCAATGCGCTTTTACCTCTTTGATTAGTTGTCAAGACATGTGAAGTGTATTTTGAGTTCTCACCTGATGTTGTTGTTGTTGTTTGTTGGTGTGTGTGACGGCGAGTGAGTGAGTACACCTTCATTGGTTGTATTGTGTGTGTGCTTGTGCAAATTAAGGTGGGGTGTTGTATAGTGTTTTTCAGTAGGGGACCAGTTTCTTTGTGTGGGTTTTTGTTCTCTAGAGGGCACACGTCTGGTCACCTGCCAGACTTGTGAATGCCTCAGTAGACAGAGGAGAATGGTAGGATGTCCCTGAATGGTTCCTCAACACTGCTCTAGTGTTCCCATACCAAAAAAAGATACAGGTAAATTTAACAATGGTATTGTGGATATTCTAGGAATTGTTTTACTTATTGTCATCATTCAGTTGTCCCCAGTCACACGTAACACATTTCTGCTCTTTCTCCACATGGGTTGGAATTCATGATGCAGTTGTACGGATGGCAAATATAAAAAGAACCAGTAAAGTGCTATTCATGTAACCTTGCTGGCTGCTCATTTGTCATCAAAGTAGCTTTTAAATCAGGGTCACATGAGGTTATTCAGCGCTGGGGCATCCGGGTAGCGTAGCCGTCTATTCCGTTGCCTACCAACGCGGGGATCGCCAGTTTGAATCCCCGTGTTACCTTCTGCTTGGTCGGGCATCCCTACAGACACAATTGGCCGTTTCTGCGGGTGGGAAACCAGATGTGAGTATGTGTCCCGGTCGCTGCACTAGCGCCTCCTCTGGTCGATCGGGTGCCTGTTTGGGGGGAAGGGGGAACTAGGGGGAATAGCATGATCCTCCCATGTGCTACGTTCCCCTGGCGAACGAAACTCCTCACTGTCAGGTGAAAAGAAGCGGCTGGCGACTCCACATGTATCGGAGGAAGCATGTGGTAGACTGAAACCCTCCCTGGATTGGCAGACAGGGTGGAGCTGTGACCGGGATGGCTCGGAAGAGTGGAGTAATTGGCTGGCTACAACTGGGGAAGAAAAAAGGGGGAAGATCCCAACAAAAAAGTTCAGTGCTAGCAAGCATCACTCCTCGTTGCATTTTTCCCCATTTTTGCATAAGCAGAGTTTATCCCTTTATGCCTTTAAAAATGTCAAGGGGGGTGTCTGTTTATCTGTTGAATCAAGCTCTGTGGGGGCACTGGATGACTTGAGAAAAGCCTTGAATGTTGCAACAAAGTCAAAGGATACTGAATGTATCATTTAGTAAAAGCCTGTCTACCTTCTCTATCCTCTTTAATAACTGATATCATACATTCCTCCCTTACCTCTGGTCTTGTTCCCTCATCTCTCAAAACAGCTGCAATAACTCCAATACTCAAGAAACCTGGTGCAGACCCCAACAATTTGAATAATTTTTGCCCAATCTCAAATTTACCATTTCTTTCTAAAACACTTGAAAGAACAGTCGCATCTCATGTACACGCTCACTTGATTAGCAACGATCTGTTTGAACAATTCCAATCTGGTTTTCACTCCATGCACAGTACGGAGACAGCATTGGTGAAAATCATTATTGGGCTGTTGATGGCAGCTGACTCTAGGCTCTTAACCATTCTTGTCCTCCTTGATCTGAGTGCAGCCTTTGATACCATCTCACACAACATCCTCCTAGAAAGATTAGCTTCAAGTGAAATAACTGGCACCCCCCTTGACTGGTTTAGATCATATCTCTCTAGCCGCACTCAGTTTGTCCAACTTAAACATTTGAGATCTCAGTCCTTTCCTGTTACTACTGGTGTTCCCCAGGGCTCTGTATTGGGACTGCTCCTATTTATTATTTACCTACTACCTCTTGGCCACATTTTCAGGAAATTTGGCATTCAATTTCGCTGCTACGTGGATGACACCCAGCTTTATCCATCCACCAAACCTACCTCCACTCTTCCGCCCACATCCTTTTCAGACTGCTTACTAGAAATTAAATCCTGGTTTTCATACCATTTCCTCAAACTTAATAGTGATAAAACTGAGGTCCTTTTAGTTGGCACTAAATCTACTTTGGCCAAAACTGATAGTTTTTTTCTTTCTATTGACAATTCTATAGTTCCCTCATCACCTCAGGTTAGGAGTCTGGGTGTCATCCTGGACAGCACATTATCTTTTGAAGCCCACATCAACAATGTTACTCGGTCTGCATACTTCCTACCAATGCAATAGTAATCGTCTTCACCCATCACTTACACTTAAAAGCACAGCCATACTCACTCACACTCTGGTTACATCCCGTATTGACTACTGTAATTCTATCCTCTTTGGTCTTCCCCTCAAGTGTCTTCATAAGCTTCAACTGGTCCAGAATTCAGCTGCCCTTATCATTACCAGAACTCCTTCCATAGATCATATCACTCCTGTTCTTCAGCAACTCCATTGGCTCCCTGTTTTACACTGTATTTACTTCAAGAGCCTGATTTTCACCTTTAAGGCCCTTAATAACCTAGCTCCTCCCTATCTTTCTGAACTCCTTCATATCCGTATGCCCTCCCGCACTCTCAGATCCTCTTCTGCTCTCCAACTCACTACACCATCGGCCCGCTTGACTACCATGGGGACTAGAGCCTTCAGTCGTTCTGCCCCCCACGTATGGAACTCTCTCCCGCAAGAAATTTGCAACATTGACTCTCTTTCAACCTTCAAATCCCATCTCAAAACCTACCTTTCAAACTGGCATATTCGATCTGATCCACGCTTCTCTGAGTTTTATACAGATGTTGATTTTATACTTATCTGTTGTGTTAACTTTTTATTGTCCATCCTGCCTGCTTTGTTTTGATTTTACACTGTCTGATACAGTGCTTTTTTTGTTTTAAACTGTGTTCTGTAAGGTGTCCTTGAGTGTTTTGAAAGGCACCCACAAATAAAATGCATTATTATTATTATTAAGATGATGACATCACTCGTTTTTTCATTACACATTTGGTCAGGGAATTTTTTTTTCAAAACAGATTACATGGAATAATTCAATGTGACTCTTTCAGAAATGCAGCAAGTGTGAATTCTCAGGAACATAGACAACCACTTCCTCCTCCCTTATCTCAGTCTGAGAAAAAGGAACTTTGGGTTCGCGAAGCGAACCCTAGTTATATGAACAACGACAAAATGGCTGAGAGGGTTATTGCATTGTGACATCATCCACAATAGCTCGCTGGAAAAAAGAAAAACGATGGAGGTGCATTCCCCGTGCCAATCCCGGACAATATGACCCCCTGTGGTCATATGTCCTCCCACCGACCCCGTATTGGCACGCCCACCGGAAGCGCTATTCCTCTTTGTAAGTCGAACCATCTCCAACTAAATGAGCACCACACCTGTGGCCCGGGTAGGAGGAGAACGGCTCTATTCTCAGCCATTTTGTCGTTGTTCATATAACTAGGATTCGCTTCGCGAACCCAAAGTTACATTTCATGTACTCCAAAATGGCTGAGAGGGTTATTGCATTGAACAACGACAGGATTCGTGCCTCCGTTCCCTAGCCATCCAATGAACCCTTCAAACCCCTGGTGGGAAGGGGTACGCGTTCTGATGAGAGCATCCTAAGAGGCCTGCTCCAGAACAGCGTCGGCAACCGACCGCACCTTAACGTGCCGGTAATAATGCCGTAAGAAAGTGGTCTCACCACTCCAAACCGCCGCCTGGCGGATGACCTCCCAGTCGATACCTGACAACACAGCTATCGACGTAGCAGTCCCTCGGGTAGAATGCGCCTTCAGTTTAGGAGCCGTTTTACCCGCTTTGGTATACACCTCCGTAATACCATCCACCAGCCAGTGTGCTAGCCTCTGGGTGGAAAGGGCATAACCTGGTTTCCTCACTCTGTAGGTCAACAGCAGCCTGTCAGACCTACGAATATCTGCTGTGCGCCGCATGTAAATGCGTAAAGCCCGTACAGGACACGAGAGGTGCAAGCGTTTCTCATCCCTAGTCACCGGTGACGGATGAAACGCGTGTATCACCACCGGGGCCCTACTCGTCAGGACAGACACAGTTTTGGGCACGAAGCTGGGGTCTATAAAGAGCGTGACCATCAGATCACCAGAAAACACCATCCCCTTGATGGTGAGTGCAGTGAGCTCACAACCCCTCGCTGCGGTGATAAGTGCCAAGAGCACAGCCAGCTTAGCCGAGACATAACGCATGTCTGCCGTAGACATGGGTTCAAAGGGATCTTTCTCTAGTGCGCGCAGAACAAGGGAAGCATCCCAAGTTTCAGCTCTCGAAAGCTCCTTAGCTGAGAGCTTCTTAGCACCCAACAGGTACTGCGTCATGAGCGGGTGCGTGAAAACCGTGCTACCCTCGATCTTCCCCCCGGAAGAACGTGAGAGCCGATACACAGAATTTGACCGAGGAGAAAGACCATAGTCTATCACTCCTACAGACCTCCACAAAAGTCAGTATAGGGCCAATCCCTACTGACAAAGGGTCCATGTCGCGTTCAGCGCAAAATTGGTCAAATCGATTCCAGTACCCCTGGTACCTGGAATACGTGGAGTCTTTACGCCCCGCTAAGATGACACGAATCACTTGCGCACTAAGTCCCATAGCTAAGAACCTGGCTTTGTAAGCATCCACGCCGCTAATCGGGAGCCTCCTATCCAGGGGCCCTCCCGTAGCAGCCCTCCTGCTTGCGTGAGCGCGTCCGCCCACTCCGGGACGTCGAACCGCTCGCCTACTATCCAGGGCACTATTCGCGGAAACCACGGGGTGCTCGGTTCGTACGGGGCCACGAGAACTAACCGACCCCCTGTGCGCTCGAACTTGACCACCAGGTCTAGGAGGCACCTGCGCGGGGGGAATGTGTAAAGCATCTCCTCGGGCCATGGATCTAGTCCAAGCGCGTTGACCCCCAACGGCGCTAGGTCGGACGGGAGCATCAAGTACCAACGAGGGCACTTGTAATTGAGTTTCGATGCAAACAGATCCACTTGAGCTACCCTGAACCTCTCCCAGATCATAGCCACTATGGCTGGGTTGAGGCTCCAATTGTCCGCATGTGGGCCGCCTCTCGAGAGGATGTCCGCTGCTTTGTTGTCCTTCCCAGGAACATGAAGCGCCCTGATTGATAGCGCGTTGCTGTTGACCCAAATCCAAATTTGCATGGCCAACTCTCTGCAACACTTGGACTTCATACCGCCTTGGCGGTTGATGTAGGCCTTGGCCGTCATGCTGTCTGTCATTATCAGTATGTGACGGCCTACGAGATCCTGAGCGAAATGCTGGATAGCCAGCCAAATCGTCTCTGTCTCGCGCGCGTTGATGTGGACCTTCTCCCCAGACGGCCACACTCCTCGCGCTGTTTTGTAGCCAAGGATGGCCCCCCAACCCGAGAGGGACGCATCCGTATAAATCGTTACCTCGGGTCCCCTGGGGCCCATAGGGACCCCAGACATGTCCACGCAGGCTCTGTTCCAGTGGTCTAGGTCCTGCGCTACCACGCGCGGGACCAGGATAAGATGGTTGTTGTACCGGCGTTCGTTGCCGTATTTCAAGAAGTGAACTGCGAACCACAATTGCAGTCTCCTCATGAACAACAGACCTAAAGGAACAACTTGGTGAGCCGATGCCAGAAGGCCCAGCAGCCTCCTGATCATCCGATAAGTGACATATGTCCCCGGGACGAAATGTGCTAACGTGGTCCTGGTGGAATGCCATCTCTCTTGCGTAAGGGTTGCGCGCATGGATACCGTATCCAAACTCAGACCCAGATACGTTGCCTGGCACGAAGGCCATGGCGCGCTCTTCTTTATGTTGATAGTGAAACCCATGTACTCCATGAATTCCATCAACTCCTGAGTATGGAGTATTGCTTGTTCCGGCGACCGGGCCAACACCAACAGGTCGTCTAGGAACCATGCCAAGCGCATACCTTTGCGCATCAACACTCCGAGCGCTGCTTTCACACACCTTGTGAATGTCAGAGGAGAGAGGCGATATCCGAACGGGAGGCATGTGTACTGGTAACACTGACCCCGGTAACAGAACCCAAGATACTTTCTGTGTCTTTCCGCAATCGGACAATGATAGAAAGCATCTTTTAGGTCGACCGAAGTTAGCCAATCGGACTGTGTCACCATTGACAGCAGAACCGGTGTGCGTAGCATTTTGAAACTGACCTTCTCTACATACTTGTTGAAGGGTTTCAAATCTAGGATTGGGCGCATGCCCCCATCCTTCTTCGGGACCAGAAAGTAACGGCTGTAAAACCCGTCTTCTCTTTCTAGGGGAGGAACCACCGTGATTGCCCCTTTCGAGAGTAACTCTGTGAGTTCGTTGTCTAGGATTTGTGCTTTGGCCACCGACCCCGGTTCTGTATGCACTATTCCCAAGTACGGGGGTACAATACCGTTCTCGAAAAGGATTTGGTGTCCGTGGGCTATCTGATCCAAAACAGAAGCCGACGGGACCAATTCCTTTCACCTGTGTAACATGTGTGACAGAGGTCTCGTTGCCTCCTGTACCTTGCTGTTCAGGTAGCGCACGTAAGTTGCGTGTAAAGGGTCTGGGGAAGCCCCGCCCGCCATGCCCTGCATCCATGGGGGGGCTTCGTCCTTGTAAAGGAGACCCAGATGGGGGAATTGGCGTTTTTAACCTTTCCAAATTACCATTTGACCCATCAGAGAGACTAAACATTGTCGCATCATAGTCCCCTCCCAGGGGCTCATTTGCGCTCATGTCATTATTATCCAATATTTCCAGCAGGGATGTTATTACATTGTTATCATCATCTTTACCTAAAGATTCAGACAGACAATCAGACTTGCGTTTCAAACCTTTTAAAACGCAATCACCATCATCACCAACATAAAAACTTTTATTCACATTCACAACCTTTGGAATAGAACAAGTAGACTGTGCATCAGAAACCAAAATAAAAGGCGCAGTGTTTAGCCCTGCGCACGCTGTGTCCCCTGAACAAGCGTCTATATCGCCGGAGACGGCTCTGGAATCAGTCTGTTGGTGTGGGTTGTAACATCCTGCCGAAACACGTCACTTGGCAGCTCCCTTCTTGGAAGTGTCTGTGCTGTCCGGCTTGGCCGCCTTGGCCGCTGGATCTGTGGAAGACTGGGAGTTTGGACGTGAGCCCTGTCCACGCCCGCGCCCCACTTTACCACCTCTTTTTGGATAAGTCTCTCTCCATTTCTGCTTGCGCGCAGGCTTGTCCCCCTGCCCTGTGCCCACCGCGGGCTTAGGGGTAGGTGGGTTCTTCATCATCGGGAGAAGCTCCTTGTGCAAGGTTTCGCGCTCGGCCTGGGCGGCCTTGTATTTGCTGATAATGTCCGGGGTCGTTCCAAACAGGCCCTGGTTCCCTGCGCAGGAGTGGGCCATCCACTCCTTGCAGAATTCCTCTTTTACCCCGGCTGTCTCTAGCCAGAGACGTCTGCGCGAAAGGGTGGAGGCAGCTGCGCTAGAACCGCACTCTAGAGCGATGGAATACAGCAGCGATCCCAGGGAGTCAGCTATGCGTTCCATTTCCAAGATGTACTCACAACCTGCTTCGCTGGCCACTACGTCACCGAACTCGGCCCCGTCGATACCTGCTGTAGCGATGGCGGCTTTGCTTTGCTCGACGTTTGATAGGCTGCAGAGCTTGCGCATGTACGCCGTTATCATCCCAGCTGTTGAGACGAGTCCAGCTGCGCGTGTACTGGCGTGCCATGCATCACACGCGTAACGATCCACCTGTTGGCCCCACTGCGAAGGGTGTTTGGGAGTATCGCGAGACCCCACCTTGGTGTTAGGGTTGAACGATAAAACGTCCCTCTCTGGTTGCGGAATTTTCCAGTCTTTGTAGTTGAGGTTCCTAACCTCGACTGCTAAGGCGTCAACCCCCTTCTGACTGAACTTTGAGGACGATTTAAGTAGCGGATCCGCCTCCGCCCGCTTAAACGCTCGTTCGATGTGAGGATAAGGTGGTAGAGTGGAGTCCCTGACCCTCTCTGCCATTCGTGGAAAATCGGCTACCACCGGATCTTGAGGATTGCCCGGCTCGGTAACGATGTCGGCAGACTTGACCGCTCGCGCGAACAGATCGCGGAAACTGGCGAGGAATGTTTCGGACCCACGTTGCATGGCGTCGCCATCTTTGTTTGGTTGAGACGAACTTGGCTGGTCGTCTTCCACGCCCTGATCGTCTACTTCCTCAGGCAGTGAATCCTCGGGTCCCGCACCCGCCGAATAACATGCCACGGATTCACCAGGGAGAGATAGGATCTCATTGATCCAGTCCTCTCTAACTATCCCGGATGGTGGGATAGCCTCTGGCTCCGGAGGGATGCTAATGCTAGCCGCCGTCCCGTGACTGTAGCTAGGAAGCATCGGAGGGCTGTTGCTAGCCTCCGCCCCATGGCTATAGCTAGGTAGCACCATGCTAGCCGCCTCGTTAGCAGGTGCGAAGGGATCTGCAAGTCCCCATCTTTGACGGTACAGGGCAGCCCACCTTTGGCGCCCCAATCCTCTGATGGTTTTACAGAAATTGCAGTCGATCTCATTACGGTCTACATCCCTCAAGTAGCCCGTGTAGTGAACATGCGGGATATGGGAGACACAGTCCGGATGGGGGTCCCATCGGAGCGTCGCCGGTTTAACACACCCGCACCAAGCGTAGAATCCGGCCACATCGACCGGATTAACGAACATCTTGGCGATAAAAGGTAAGCTAACTATAAATTAGTATCTAATATACCAGTATATCACTAGATTACTTGCGTATTTGCAGTTTTCCTCTTAGTCCCAGCGAGAGAGAAACAGCCATCGACCGATCTCATTTAGTTGGAGATGGAAAGAGGAATAGCGCTTCCGGTGGGCGTGCCAATACGGGGTCGGTGGGAGGACATATGACCACAGGGGGTCATATTGTCCGGGATTTGCACGGGGAATGCACCTCCATCGTTTTTCTTTTTTCCAGCGAGCTATTGTGGATGATGTCACAATGCAATAACCCTCTCAGCCATTTTGGAGTACATGAAATGTAACGATACAGATAGGGAGAGTGAAGTGTGTGTGTGTGTGTGTGTGTGTGTGTGTGTGTGTGTGTGTGTGTGTGTGTGAACATTGCCCGTGTGTGTGTGTTCTTATTCATGTTTTTGTCTATGGCTGCATGCTAGTGTGTAACACGTCACCTGCTGAAAATGCCTTTCTTCAAACCAACGAGTTGGGCAATAATAGTTAAAGATAACATTCTGCAGGTACACAGTGGCTATACAGAACCATTTAGGAACAGCTCATTTCTTTGAAATGGACAAAAGCGGTTTGAAAATGTGTAGCTTTAAGACGACAGGAAGAGGGGGACATATTTAACAGGACATCATCAGGTGTGCTGATAAACAAATGCCCAATGGGAAAGAATACAAGGTAATAGGCCATACACTAGCAAATGCTGCTGCTACTACATTACACATGCATATACACAGTTACACAGTATTGTACAGTATAGACAAATTGACATACACACACATGTACGTACGCACACACACACACACACAAACCTCTGATAAACAAGAGATGTATGTAACAGGTGAATGGCCCGACAGCAATAATTGTTGACATTTCCCTAAAACCAAATTAGAAAATTTGCAAAATCCAAATGTTAACTGTTGAGCACACCTGGTCTGTTTTGAGTGTGCCATTTCTCCCCTTGTTTTATTGAAGCTCCAAGTGGATGTAAACATTGCCCTGTACAGCCAAAGAGTCACCTCACTCCATCATGTGCATTGCCAAATGTCACTTGGACTGAATTGCTTGGAACAAACATAAACAACCAGAGTAATGTCACTTTATAGAAGCCAGGTGAAGATGATGACCGCGTTGCTTCTGTTAAGAATATCCAAAGGAGTTGAGTCAAGTGCAACTGGACTTGGTATATATCCGTGAAGACGTTTCGCCTCTCATCCAAGAGCCTTCCTCAGTTCGTGCCTTTCTGACTAGACCAAGCTAGTCTGACTGGCTGGTGAAGAGACTCAGAATTTATCCTCTTTGGAGTCGTTGTCAGAGCTATAGATGCAAGTCAATAGCTCCGATGGCGACGGGCGCAGCTGGACATCGGAGCACAGGAGAGCCATGCATGTCAATAGCTCTGATTACGACGGGCGCGGCCAAACATTGGTAAACAAAAGAGCCGCTCATATCTATGGCTCTGTTAGTGACGGGCGTTGGTAAACATCGGAACACAAAGAGCCATGGACATCTATAGCTCTGACAACGACTCCAAAGAGGATAAATTCTGAGTTTCATCACCAGCCAGTCAGACTAGCTTGGTCTAGTCAGAAAGGCACGAACTGAGGAAGCCTCTTGGATGAGAGGCGAAACGTCTTCACGGATAGATACCAAGTCCAGTTGCACTTGATTCAACTCCTTTGGATAAACATGACCTGGATGAATGAGAACATTCACAGACACTCTGTTAAGAATAGATTCCAAGCAGTCAATACAAAACTTAGAAGGTCTAAGGACAGGATGTGGTATTGCTGTCAAACCCACTCAGGCAAATTTGTAATTTGGATATTGGGCTATACAAATAAAATTAGCTTGAGTTAATTATATGGAAAGCATTAGTTATAGATCGCTACTAGCTGTTACTGAGGAGGAAATGAAGAGGAAGAAGATGAATAGGATACTGACCACGTGCCTGTGCGTGCGTGCGTGTGTGTGTGTGTGTGTGTGTGTGTGTGTGTGTGTGTGTGTGTGTGTGTGTGTGTGTGTGTGTGTGTGTGTTCCCTGCAGGACTTCTCCTATGATGACAAAGTTGAGTTCAATGTTGATGCACCCAATGGTGTGGTAATGGAGGGCTACCTTTTCAAGAGGGCCAGCAATGCCTTCAAAACCTGGAACAGGTAAAAAGTGAGACAGAAAGCATGAGAGATAAGGTGGAGCATGAGGAGTCAAACTGCAAAATGACACATTTTATTTATGTAGTACTTTTAACAGCTGATATAAAAATACTCTACAAAAAAAGCCAATAAGAAGAGGAGAAAATATGGCAGACTTGAATTGCAAACTGGTACACAAAGCAATGAAAAAGGCCCATACAATGAGAATACAACAGGTTAAGTTAAATATGTGCTTGTCAGTAGAATTGCATTAAAAAGTGTTTTTTGTTTTTTAATTAGACAAAATACAATACATGTGAGGCAGACCAGAACTAGATATGAACTGCTCATCTATCTAGTTTAATGCAAATATGCATCAGGAGTTAGTGTGTGGTTTCTCAACTGCCTAACCCCCCCATACCTTTCCACTCCCAAGGCGGTGGTTTTCCATACAAAACAGCCAACTGGTCTACCAAAAGAAACTTAAGGTATAATTTAACCTAATATATTTGTCATAATGTTTTTTCAACACCATAAAGGAAATTTGAATGCTATAAACTGCCAGCAGTGGCATAGTTGTGTAGTTTCCATCATACTATCAATTAAAGTGCTGACATTAAAGGATAATTAATTGTTTTACAGCTTGGGTCTTTGGTTATGATATTATCTTATTCATTTGGTTCACTGAGGACATTTTGGATACGCATGATAGTTTCACAACAGTGTGTTATGGGGCAATTGAACATGAATGTTAGACTTGTTTCAGCAAGTCAAATTTGACCTGATTTTTTTAATTCACATATTGCGAAATAAAAACAGCAAAAGTGCATTGTGATAAATTACCCAGCCAGTGCGATTGAGAAGTCATAGTTTTATTTGGAAATTATGCACACAGTCTAACTGAAGTACTCATTTTTTGTTTTTTTTGTTTCGGCCGTTGGTGTTGAAAGGACAGGGCAAGATTAAGGCTTGTGTTCGGCTGCCCCGTAAGACACTGGTGTAAAGGTCTGTCTAGCAGTGGTCCTGTAGCCAGAGTCTCCAAAATGAAGCCAATTAGTAAAATTATATCATAACTAATATGCACGATGGTAAAAATTGTAAAATTAAAACCCTGGCTGTAAAAAGATAAACAGAATTTTCCCTTTAACTTCTAGATGGACTTGTTCATTGAAAGCATGTTGCATGTTGATAAAGCTGCACAATATACTTCTTTGATCTCAAGCCTCTCTTTCCAACAAAAGTGAGATTTAGTTGTATGTAGTTTTAAACATGGGAGAATCTTTGTAATTGATGATCATCTCTACCGTCGAAAGGACTCTCTGACGGTGGTGGTGGAGGATCTGAGACTGTGTTCGGTCAAGCCCTGTGAAGACAATGAGAGGAGGTTCTGCTTCGAGGTGGTCTCACCCACTAAGTAAGAGTGTGCTTGTGCAAGTTTTTATCAGTTAACCCTGAATTAAATGCAGTCATTTGATTCTCAGCCGTTACATTATTAATTCATTCCATTACTGACAAAAAAAGTTGCAATTTAAAATCTTACGGATTTGCTTTTGTTTTGAACATGATTAACAATGTTACATATATCTTATTACTTCATGGTTGGTTATGTTGTTATGGGGCGATATTACATTACTGGCTTCCTCACATGTAGGAGCTGTATGCTGCAGGCTGAGTCTGAAAAACTACGGCAGGCATGGATCCAAGCAGTGCAGGCTAGCATAGCCTCTGCATACAGAGAGATCTCTGACAATTACTACTTAGAGGTATGAGTGTCAGTCACTGCTATCCCGGCTGTACTTTCTTTAATATTAATCATATCTAAATGATTATTGGCTTTAGCAAAACTCTCTGGGACCTCAATTCTCAGTCTGTAAATTACTTTTGAAATGCACCCGAAGCAGCTATAAAAGAATGAGTGGCGCTACTATAATCCCAGGGAAGGGAAACTTGCTCTGATCTGTCCTCGCTCTTCCCAGCGTTTGGACCGGACGGCCTCACCCTCCACCAGCAGTATCGACTCTGCCAGTGAGCCCAGGGAGAGGGGGGAGCGTGTGGAGAGGGGAATGCGGGGAGGAGGGGAAAGTCTCCTCCAGAGGGTACAAGGCCTGCCAGGCAATGAAGTGTGCTGCGACTGTGGACAAGCAGCTCCTTGCTGGGCCTCCATCAACCTTGGGGTATTGCTCTGCATTGAGTGCTCGGGAATCCACAGGTAACGGCAAATAATAGATGCTTGAAGGTCACCTCAGCTGTACACTACATTGAAGGATTCTGGAGCACAATTACTTTTGAATGCTCTTGTGCTACCTCTGAAAAAAATTATGTATTAATCTGCTGGGGGGGGGGTGAAATGATTGAAAAATTTAGTTTGCCGTGGCATTCCATAGTAAACAGCATTAAATATGTTGAAATGCATCAGTAAATGGACCGGATTTCAAAGAAGCCTCTGACATTATCGTTGAAAACAAACAGACTATGCAATATGCCAACACAGAGCAGCGGGTGAGCTGATGTATGTAAACAGCTTTTTCAGGTTCTGACCATAAAGCTGTGTTATTCCACACCAACCTACTGCTCAGTAAATCAAGGGTGCATTGTACCATATCATACTGCAACATCAGTTATGTTAATCCAGATGATCTCAGCAGTTTAATTACCTCAAATCCCATTCCTGCTCCCACTCCTCACTTCTTGATTTTATGGACTACTATAATGATATTTTATCTGCTGCACTTGATACATTAGCCCCCCCTGAAAACACGGGTTGTCTCATTTGCCCATACTGCTCCCTGGTACACACCTGAATTACGTCAGCTCAAGGCTATAGGTCGGTGACTTGAGAGGCTTTGCACCAAGACTGGACTTGCTGTTCACAAACAAATGTATTTGGATCATATACTCCATTACAAAAATGCTCGTGCAACAGATAAAACATCCTTTTATCCAAATATCATCAGTACAGTTGAAGAGAATACTGGAACTCTCTTCTCCACAGTTAAAAGGTTACTAAATCCACCTGAAACCAATATGAACAGTAATCTTTCTAATGAACGTTGCTCTGCTTTTTTGAAAATTTTCAACTCCAAAATTAGTACCATTCATGAGCAGCTAGACTCTGCTAACATCATGTAGACTGACTTACCGTCAGCAAGCGCCATTAAACTGTCAAATCAAAATCAAATCAATTTTATTTGTATAGCCCAATATCACAAATTACAAATTTGCCTCAGTGGGTTTAACAGCAACAAAACATCCTGTGCTTAGACCCTCTCATCGGATAAGGAACAACTCCCTAAAAAGAAACCCTTTAACAGGGAGAAAAAATAGGAAGAAACCTCAGGGAGAGCAACAGAGGAGGGATCTCTCTCCCAAGACGGACAGCGTGCAATGGATGTTGTGTTCACACAATTTACATAATACAACATTGAAAGAGGATAACCGAATTATAATGGACATAAAATTTATGAAGAACATGATGCACAGGATGCCAAGCAGTGTCCAAATGCCAACGGAACAGTCCAGGACCCAAGCCCCGCGACCAGTATCATCATGTTAAAAAAAAAACTTATGTGAGGAGAGGAAGGGCAGGCAGCATCCGAATGGCGACCACCATCACCACGGAGACCTGGGAGGAGAACCGACTGCACGTGCACGCAAGAGAGACTCACATGACACCATTCAAACACAGAAAAAGAGAAAGGAGAAGACATCATTCAGAGAGAGAGAAAAGACATGTTAGAGAAGAGAACAGTTTGCAATAGTCATTAGTCATAATCAATTAATTCATCAACTAGTCATAATCTCTACTCTGTACTCTATGCTCGAAAATCTCGTGGGCAGAACAGTGGTTGGTAAATTCACTGAGACAGAAAACCAACCCGCCATCCAGTACAGGTTGTGAAGCACTCAACTTAAAGGCAACTAATTGTAAGCTAAGGCAAAAAGATGAGTTTTAAGTTTGGATTTAAAGGACTCAACAGACTCTGATTGTCTGATAGCAACAGGCAGGTTATTCCACAACACTGGAGACCGATAGGAAAAGGCCCTGCCACCAGCTGACTTCTTTTTAACTTTGGGTACACACAGGAGCCCTGTATTTTGAGAACGAAGAGCTCGAGATGGCATGTAAGGTTTAAGGAGATCAGACAGGTTAGATGGGGCAAGCCCATTTAGGATTTTTTAAGTCAGCAGAAGCACCTTGTATTCTGATCTAACGTGGATAGGAAGTCAATGAAGGGAGGCAAGAATTGGTGTAATATGGTCAAATTTCCTAGTTTTAGTTAGGATTCTAGCAGCAGCATTCTGAACCATCTGAAGACTTTTAGTACTAGAATGTGGCAGACCTGAGAACAGAACATTACAGTAATCAAGTCTGGATGAAACAAATGCATGTATTAGAGTCTCTGCGTCAGCCATGGAGAGAAAAGACTGAATTTTAGCTATGTTACGTAAGTGAAAAAAGGCAGTCTTGGTGATTTCTTTAATGTGCTTATCAACGGAAAGGCTGGGATCAAACGTAACACCAAGATTTTTGGCTGCCACTCTTTGTGAAACCACTGAGTTGTCAATTGTTATCGTTACTTGATCAAATTGGTATCTGTGTCTAGCAGGGCCAATGACCAGCATCTCGGTTTTATCTGAATTTAAAAGCAGAAAGTTAAGTGACATCCAGTTTTTCACAGTAGCCAAGCAGGCCTCTAAGTTAGTGATTTGAGTATGATCATCAGCCCTTATAGGCACATACAACTGAGTATCATCAGCATAGCAATGGAAATTTATTCCATAACTGGGTATAATTTGGCAAAGAGGTGTAATGTAAAGAGAGAAAAGTAGAGGGCCAAGAACTGAGCCCTGAGGCATACCATATTTAACGTCAGAAAATTTTGATATAATATTATTATAGCAGATACAATGTGTTCTTCCAGATAAGTAGGACTTAAGCCAAGAGAGAGCTAAGCCAGAGACACCAAAATCACAATTTAATCTATCTAAAAGTATACAGTGATCAGTGGTGTCAAAGGCTGCACTGGGGTCCAGTAGTAGAAGCACAGAAGTGGAATCAGAGTCGATAGCCAGTAAAAGATCATTTACCACTCTGGTCAGAGCAGTATCAGTGGAGTGACAGGGCCTGAAAGCCGACTGAAAAGGTCCATATAGATGGTTTTCTTTTATATGGGTCGAAAGTTGTTGATAAACAACTCTCTCTAGTACTTTAGAGAAAAATGGAAGATTAGAGACTGGTTGATAGTTATTAAGAGACCCTGGATCAAGGTGCGTTTTTTTCAGTAGAGGTTTAACCACAGCTGTCTTAAAACTGCTAGGAACAATGCCAGTAGCAAGAGATAAATTAACGATGTCTAGCATTGTAGGTCCAAGAAAAGGCCAGAGGTCTTTAAAAAGCTTTGCTGGTAAGGGATCAAGTAGGCCAGCAGTTGGTTTAGAAGCTGACACGAACATAGTCAAAGTATCAAGAGAGAGAGTCTCAAAATCTGTAATAACTGGAACTGTCAGTGACTCCTTGTGTAGATATGAATTTAGTAAGACAGGATCTGCAGGAGTAGATGGAGTTGAAGAACTAATTTTGTTTAAGATCTCATCAACCTTATTGCAGAAAAAATCTAGAAATGAATGGGCTGTGAATGGTGAGCAGCTAATATACGGCTGCTTTTTAGTAAGTTTTGATACAGTGTCAAAGAGAAATCTGGGGTTATGTTTATTAATATTTATTAAGTGAGAGAGATACGATGTTTTTGCAGTAGATAAAGCACGCTTGTATTTCAATAAACACTCGTGCCACGATAGGTAAAAAACTTCCAATTTTGATATTCGCCATTTACGTTCCAGTCTCCTGCAGGTCCGCTTAAGAGCACGTGTCTCATCATTAAACCAGGGTGTAGGGCTCTTTAGTCGCCTAGCTCTGGTAGTGAGAGGTGCAACTGAATCGAGGAGACTAGAGAGGGCCACATTTAAGTTACTAGTGAAATTTTCAACAGAGTTGTTTACCACAGTGAAAGGAGCCAAGACTTCAGGCAGCTGCTGGCCAAATACAGCTACAGTGGAGGGACCAATATGGCGAGTGGCAATTACATCTGTGCTGACATTAACTGGACAGGCCAATAATGCTCAGATTTGATGAGAAAATTATCTGCCACAGCAGATGGGGTTGGTAAGACATTCAGATCAGAAACAGCTATTCCTTTAGATAAAACCAAATCAAGGGTGTTACCACTGCAATGAGTCGACTCTTGAACAAACTGAGTGAACCCAAAAGTATCAACTAGTGCCAGAAAGGATCAGCAGCCTTATTCAGATGAATATTGAAATCACCTAGAATTAGAATCTCATCAGAGTGAGTAACAAGGCCTGAGACAAATTCTCCAAATTCTTCAAGAAATAACGAGTAACAGCCAGGAGGCCGATAGAGTATCACAATTTGGACTGAACCGAGTCTATTCATGGCTGAGGGAGATGGTCCAAGAACAAGAGACTCAAAAGACTGGAATTTAGATTTAAGTCTAGAAGTCAGATTGAAAATAGATGTATATATTAAGGCAACACCCCCACCTTGTTTATTTGCCCGAGCTACATGGGCATAAGTATAGTCAGGTGGGGAAGCTTCATTTAAGGGAAGGAAAACATTTAGTTTCAGCCATGTTTCACATAACCCAATCATATCAAAACTATGTTCAAGAATCAGATCATTTATTAGTAAGGCTTTGGTAGACAGTGATCTGATATTTACGAAACCAAACCATCCACTGTCCTATGTAACTTCAGTCTTCCAACTGAAAATCAAATTTCTGAACTTATTCTTAAGTCTAGCACCTCGACATGTCGCCTTCCCTTTATCATCTCCCCGATAACCTCCATCATCATGTCCTCTCTGTCCACTGGTTCAGTTCCCCCTTCACTGAAGGTTGCCATAATCAGACCAACTCTGAAAAAACCTAATTTAGGTTCTAATGACCAAAACAACTACCAGCCTATTTCCAATTTACCTTTCATCTCCAAAATCCTTGAGATGGTAGTTGCATCTCAATTCCACATCTGCCTTGATAACAATAATCGCTTTGAACAATTCCAGTCTGGTTTTCACCCCAAACATAGCACAGAAACAGCTCTGATGAAGATTGCTAATGACCTCCTTCGTGCAGCTGACTCCAGTCTACTCTCTGTCCTCATCTTCCCAGACCTTACCACAGCATTTGATACTATATCCCATCAGCTTCTTGTGGATCGTGTGGCTAGCATTGGAGTTGGGGGCACTGTGTATTAATGGTTTGCTTCCTACCTAACACAGAGGACGCATTTTGTACAAATTCAGAATTACCTGCCAGAAAGTTTGATAGTTCTTTATGGATTTCCACAGGGTTCAGTGTTGGGGCCACTCCTGTTTATTATTTACCTCTTCCCTCTTGGCAACATCTTCCAGCACTATAATATCTATTTCCACTGCTATGCTGATGATACACAGCTTTATGTGTCCACTAAGCCCACTGCCAATCTCCCCTCCAGTATCCTCTCTGCTTGTTGCCATGTTATACAGATATGGATAACTAATAATTATCTGAAATTCAACAGTAGTAAAACTGAGCTATTCCTCATTGGCACTAAATCTACACTCTCAAAAACTAATATTTGTTTACTCCCCATTGCTGGAGCCACCATACCTGTCCCCTCACAAGCCTTGGTATTATCCTAGATAGTACCCTTTCCTTTTACAGTCATATAAACAGTGTCTCCTGGATTGCCTTTTTCCATCTGCAAAACCTCTCCAGACTATGCCCCGCTTTAACGCAACACTCCATAGAAGTCTTATTCAATGCTTTGGTCACATCATGCATTGACTACTGCAGTGTGATCTTGTCAGGCATCCCCAACAAACTCATTTGCCGACTTCAACTCCTCCAGAATTCTGCAGCATGAATTATTACATGTTCAAAGTCCACTGTCCATGTCTCTGTCTATGTCCCTGCTGATTCAATTACACTAGCTTCCTGTGTCACAGTGGATTAATTTTTAGAATTTATTAACATTCAAAGCCCTTCATAAGCTGTCCCGGCTCACCTCACAGACCTCCTTCAGACTTACACCCTATCTCGTTCCCTGCGGTCTTCACCAGCAGGTGTATTGGCACTACCAGCCATCAACCTCAGCACAATGGGTGCCAGGGCTTTCTCCTATGCTGCACCCAAACTCTGGAACTCCATTCCCTGTCACATCTGCTTACTGGACTCCATTACAGAATTCAAATCTGCTCTTAAACCCCACCTTTTTAAACTAGCATCCTCACTTTATCAGCATTTAACGGCATCAGATTAATCTTTTTTTAACTCCTATTGATATATGCTCTATTACTTATTGTGTGTTTTATTGTTGATTGCACTAATGTTTTTTACTGCTTTGTTTTATTGCATTTGATGTAAGGTGACCTTAGGTGTCATGGACAGTAACTTTAAAAATGTTTTTTTATTTATTTTTTTTATTTTTTATTTATTATAACATGACCAGCGGCGCATATGCAAGTGGTTGTAACAGTGCAGTTCCCAAATGTCATTGTTTTTACCTGTATGACTGTGCAGCTAAATACATATAGCTGGGGAAAAACACACAGACACACAGATAGTCAACAAATGTGCCACCCTTATTAAACTTAAGCCTCTCCCCTCAGACAAACAGACACAAACATACATACGTGCATTCGAATTGACACTTGTGTTGATTATGCTGTTTTACCAAGTCATTAAGTCATTTTTTGAATAATCAAGAAGACTTTCAGAATCACAGGAAGTCTAAAAGTCTAAAAAAAAAAACAATCTTCAATGTTTTTTGTCAGTCTCTCATTGCATAGATCATAAAAAGACTGTCAGAATTAGATGATAAGGAAAAAAATACAAGTGACCCACATCCTGAGATTGAAAATATGCAATCTCCTTCTTTTTCATTTATCTTGTTTCTTTCAGGAGTCTAGGTGTTCACTGCTCCAAAGTGCGTTCTCTTACGCTGGACTCTTGGGAACCAGAATTACTCAAGGTTTGTCTGACAAAGCTCCCAGCCCTTTTGCCCATGCCCTTTCAACCAAAATGGGCTCTTTTCACATACGGATCATATTTAGGATTATTCCTGTCCATTGGTGAATCAATCAGTTCTGCTGTTTCTTTTGTCCATACCTCATCCTTTAATCCCCATCTTTTTCTCATCCAGCTAATGTGTGAGCTGGGCAACACAGTCATAAACCAGATTTATGAGGGAGCCTGTGAGGAGCTGGAAGTGAAAAAACCAGGACCCTCCAGTTCAAGGTTAGCTTTTTAAACCAGCAGAAAACTCAGACAGCATTATAAGGGAAAGGGGCTGTTGCAGATATTGGTAAACGGGGACATTTTTACATGTATCTCTGCATTTCAAAGTAGGGCAGTCTTCATTATTCTATTGGTCTATGTTGTATTAAGTCTCTCCTGAATATTAAAAGTATTTGATCCTTTATGACTAACCTTGGTGAAAGAAGATTAAGTTTAGATAAATCAAAAGATAATGCATGCTTCCTAACTAACTCAAATTGTATGATTTACAGCTCATATTACCATGTGCCAAAGCGCCAACCAAGCCATCAATATACTATATTTTCATGCAATAGTTGACAGCCTGTCAGTTGCAAATTGCTCTGGTTTTGACTCTTCCGCGGCTCCAGGCAAGAGAAGGAAGCCTGGATCAAGGCCAAATATGTGGAGAAGCGCTTCTTGAAAAAGATGAGTGGGAGCGAGTCATTGGTGGAAGGTGAGAGGAAGTCTCACCCCTGGCCTGTGAAGAAATGTCATCGACGCAACAGCTCAATCCGGGCACCCAGTAAGGTCCGTAGGAAATACCATCGCTACGAGCCTGGTAGCGCCTCATCTGCAAACCTCTCAGCAGGTCAGTGTTGAAAATTAAATACCAACCACACCACCGTTAAGATGTGTTTAACCAAATGTAACTCTTTTACCTCCATTTTAAAAACACAATTTTTATACAGTGTGATTTAAAATCCTTTTTTTTCTTTACATATTTTCACCTGTCACACATTTTAACAGCAGGGAAATACTCAGCCCAAGCAAAGGAGCTTCCTTTGTAAGGAAAGAGTTCCAAAGAATATTATTGCTATTCTGTGGAAACTTGATGATTCAACAGGAAAAGATTTCAACAATTAGCAATCATTTTTTTTCCCCTGCCATGCCTTTCTTCTTTTTTTTAAATGCAGTTTGTTGGCCACTGAAACTGAGGTTCTTAAAGATCCTCTATCCAAGTTAACCTTCACCTAGAAAAAAAAAATCAGCCAAGTTATATTGACAGGATTTTCATACAATAGGCGGCACAGTGGTTAGCGCGGTCGCCTCACAGCAAGAAGGTCTTGGGTTCAAGCCCCGGGGTAGTCCAACCTTGGGGGTTGTCCGGGTCATCCTGTGTGGAGTTTGCATATTCTTCCCGTGTCTGTGTGGGTTTCCTCCGGGGCTCCGGTTTCCTCCCACAGTCCAAAGACATGCAGGTCAGGTGAATCAGTCATACTAAATTGCCCTAGGTATGAATGGGTGTGTGTGCGTATGTCGGCCCTGCGTGATAGTCTGGCGGCCTGTCCAGGGTGTTTCCCCGCCTCCCACCCAATGGCTGCTGGGATAGGCTCCAGCATCCCCACGACCCTGAGAGCAGGATAAGCAGTTCGGAAAATGGATGGAATGGATTTTCACACAATAGCAGCAACACACACACACTGAAGCCCAAGCTGAAGCTGTGATAATCTCTCTTCCATAGCAGCGGCAGCGGCAGCAGCAAAGTTTCGCCGGGACTCTCTCTTCTGTCCAGATGAGCTGGACTCACTTTTTTCCTATTTTGACACTGGCTCTGGCCCTCGCAGTAAGTAAAAGCCACAGTCAGGAGGCGAATACACCGTTCACATCGTGACATTATATGCATCACTTGTATAGTATAGTATAGTAGATGTAATTACAGAAAAGAACTGCCTCACCAAGGCACAACAAGACCACTTTCACTGCCGGCACAGATTTTATTTTTGGGTCAGTACAGTCTCAGTCCAACACATGGTTATATTTAGCAGTACAAAACCAATGTGTTTGGGGTTATTGGGCACCAATTCATACAATTCCTTCATCCAGCGTTCTATGTAAGAAAATGCAGTTTACCGAAAACTAGCAAGGTGCTACTTCAGGCTTAAGGAGTGAGATTTCACAATTGTGGAACTCTGTGATTCTGATAAGAGAACCAGAATATTGCATGCATCTCTTATTGCATAGTCATTCATGCAATTATTCATAGGTGTGTGTGTGTGTGTGTGTTAACATGGAATGCCTGGTGTAATGATTAACGTGTCCGTGGCTTGGCGTTTGCTTGGCCCCGCAGGTCTTAGCAGTGACAGCGGCTTGGGAGGAAGTACTGATGGCAGCACAGATATTCTGGTATTTGGTTCAGTGGTGGACAGCGTCACAGAGGAAGGTTTGTGTGTGTGTTTGTGTGTGTGTGTGTGTGTGTGTGTGTGTGTGTGTGTGTGTGTGTGTGTAATGAATGTGCTAAGAATAGAATTGAGTTGAGTTGGTTTCATCAAAACACACCAATACTAAAAGAGTTTATAACTCTTCTATAGATTAATGGTATTAACGGTAACCTTCATCCCCCTCTCTATCTGTGGGCCCTTTGTCTGTCACTCTGTCCTCTTTTCCTCTGTGTCCTTTCACAACTTATTTTCACTGTGTGCCACTTCCTCATCCCTGCTCTTTCTTTACTTCTCATCCATTGTCTCCCTCCTGCCCTATCTCCTCACCGCCCTCTTTCCCGCCTCGTCCCCCCGCCTACCCTCAGAGGAGGAATCGGAAGAGTCCTCTAGTGGTGAGGTGGAGATTGAGCAGGAGGTGTCTTCAGATCCTGAGGACCCCAGGGAGCTGCATCCTGGAGCTCTCCTCTATCGCTCCTCACGCCTCCATAACCTGTCACTGATGGCTGAAGCGCTGGCACATGGTGCTGACGTACACACGGCATGTGAGGAGGAGGAGGGCAAGACGCCACTCATTCAGTCTGTAATCGGAGTGAGTGCACAGAATGTTACAAATATGTTCATACATACTATTCAGTCAGATCATGTGTGCACCAACACACACACACACACACACACACACACACACACACACACACGCAAATACTCACATCACTGACAAAAACAGGAATAACTTATTGTCTCTTATCAGTTTTATTCTTATTTGTATTTAGGCATTCATCTGGCATTAAGTATTTGAATCTTTTGAGGCTACATTCATTTTCATCTCTCTTCCTTTCAGGGTTCTCTCATAGCATGTGAGTTCCTTCTGCAGAACGGAGCAGATGTGAACCAGAGGGACATGAGAGGGAGAGGTCCCCTCCATCATGCAACATACTTGGGACATACGGGGTAAGACAGACTCTTCTGCATGGGGGATTGAGTGATAAAGATGGCCTGTCAGTATTGCCCTTATGCAATACAGTGCAATTATTTTACTTATACTTATCTGTTGTGTGATACCTCTGAGCCTATTAGTGCTGTACTTTGGGGTGATGTAATGTGATGGAGTGATTTAAAGTATTGTTTGTATTGTATGTTATAGATTATTTGCTGTTTGTTTTTTTTCTTTTTCTTTTTCTTTTTTAAGCTGACTGCCTGCAGGCAAAAAAAAAAAAATTCTCCAAGGGGGCAATAAAGTCATCTAAAGACTAAATCATTTCTCTCTCCAAGACTTAGCTGATGCTGCTGTCTTCCACTATTACTGCAGGCCCCATTATTTGTATTATATACTCTAAGAGTCTCACATGGAGGCTGATGTGGTTGTGAGCCTCATGTTCAAAATTAAATGACAGGCTGCTGTACATGAAGTAGCCGAGGCACCAATGAACCACTGATAGGATAAGAAGCTCGTCTGAGCTCAAACCTCTTTTAGGACGATTCTGAAGACACTGTAATACCGCACCATGTGCAGCAATTTTATTTCTCATCTACTGATTAACAAGACAGCCTTTTTGATCACGTTTAGTTGTTCCCCTCAGATACCATATCATGGCATCTGATTTTTGATGCCATCAAAAAATCGTCTATTCAGCTCTCTCGTTTCTTTCGCTTGTGTCCTTCTGTCTCATGCCGTACAGTCAGGTGTGTTTGTTCCTGAAACGGGGAGCCTCACAGACGGAGGTGGATGAGCAGGGTCATGACCCCTTGAGTATCGCTGTGCAGGCTGCCAACGCTGATATTGTCACCCTGTAAGTCCTTCTATAGCCCCATGCCATGTTCATTTCATCTGGGAGGTTGGCATTATCTACCTAAGATAGACTTAGGCATCGTGGACCAACACTTTTTTTTAAACCTTTATCAACAAGACTATGATTTACACTCGTGCACACCCACAACCCATAAATGCTCACTGCTTGTATCCATTATTTTTGTTGATTGATGAGGTTAGATTGTTATTCATTCAGTTTTTCATATTCAGCATGGGCGTTCAAACCAGTTCAATCTCCAGTTATAAGCATTCAACTTCTCAGGGTGCTAGTGAACCTTCGCCAAAATTTTTACAAGGGTTTCTCACTCAGCAACTTCAACCAAAAGTTTCATGAACTGTTTTGTGTAAATATTTGCATGCACACTATTTAAAATTGGACATCGGCACATGGCCCCCACTGACACACATCTATTGACACAAATAGTAATGACTGACTGATTGATCATCTGCATTTGCTTTACATTTACTTTTTTTTCATACATAGAACGTTTAGTTGAGGTGTATGTACAAATAAAGTCAAATTTAAACAAAAAATCATCACACTTTGCAGTTTACATTGGATAAGTATCATCAGCAGACCCAAAATTAATACAAACCAGTTGAAAACAGAGAAGTGAAAAAATGACAATTGAACCACGTTTGTCTTGTTTAATCAGTCTTTGTGTAATCAACCCAGATTTAAGCATAAAATGGAAAGCCTACCCAGCTAATGGAATGGTATTTATTTTATCATTATTCATATCATTTTATTAGGCCTCAGTTATTTGTTAACTTAAAATGAAATATTGTGGCCATCACGAAACAAGTACAATTTGACTTGATGCATGTTCGATAATCCAGGTAAGAAAATCAAAGATGGTTGAATCAGTTCATCTGGATACAACATTTATTGAAAGATACGTTTCATTCATTTGAGACGCATATTTTCCAAACGCCGCGTCTCAGTTGCTTTCAAACCCCAAAACACGCTGCACCAGAAGTTGGTCCACCCCAAGGATTGGGTCCCCCGACACAAACAGAGCAATATAGTGTTAAGTGCCAGTAGGATTGACATGACTTGTAAGCCAAACAGATACTGGCAAAGAGGATGGCACAACACAGAACAGCTAACGTGTCAGACCAGGACTCCACAGTCTACACCCATCTACTGACCCAAGGATGAGGATGTGCACATCCTTGATAGGGAGGAACACTGGTTTGAACTGGGAGTCAAAGAGGCCATCTGTGTGAAGAGGGAATGACTGGGGGGTGGGTTGGGGGGGGGGCTAAGAGTACATCTGTCACCATCTTAAAATGCTGTGATTGCAAACATTCCCAAATCCTCTGTGAATAGTACACATGGCCATTGAGACTCGTTCATTATGCCACTGTATTGTTTATAAGGGTGGGGATACCTGCAGTCAGTTGAGACGAAGAGGTCACTTAGATGAGTGATGAAACGTATCTGTCAATAAATGCTGTACCCAGATGAACTGGTTCAACCTTCTTTGAAGTACTTTGAAGTACTATTTGACTTTTTTGTTTTAAAAGAGCATTTCTCCGTAATTCCCCACACCTGAGAAAAACACCTTGTTACTTCACACTGATATTTCTGGGACAGCAAAATGTAAGTCACATTTAAATTTCATAAATGTAATGTGTAAATAGTTGAGCACAAGATAGTAAAGAACCAAAATAAACCCATTAATTCTGATGACCGGGGTTGGGTGGTGTAACATGTACTGCAACTGCTGATTAACCCCCCCCCCCAAAAATCATGCAAAAATTCCTTCAGGAAAAAAAAACAAACAAACAAACTCTGCATCTAAGCTACTTGTTATGGGAGAAAAATGAAAATGGCTTGGTAAGACATCGTCCATATTTCCTCAGGCACCATACAACAAGCAGGCTTTATTAATACAATTAACATTTCTAAGTAAGTGTGTTATCCAAGGGCACCCAGTCAAGCGGGAATGGTATCTATGCCCGGCAACCTCCTATGGACAGGGCATATGTGTCACCAAAACAGGGAAAGCTGCAACGTAAGGTCCCCCAAAAACACAACACCTCCTTTCCTTAATTGCCTGTATGGCATTTTTATGCATTGAGAAATGTGAGGCACTGAGTCAGAATCCTGTTGTTTTGTAAAAAGGGAAATCAGGGATAGGCGGGATAGGCGGGACAGGAAATTTAAGAAAAACATATAGAGATTTGTTATTTAGCATCTTCCACTGTCTGCCTGCACTTCCACAGCTCAGCCATTACCTAGGCATTTGTGACTGTATCCATTCTTCACCAAGTTTTCAAACTTGGGCTGTGCTTTAGGAAGTAATGCTCCTTTCTTCTCCATCTTGGAGTGGATCTGAGGGACTGTTAAAGATGCTTTGGTTTGTTTTCTCGTCCTTGTTAGGGGTTTTCTTCTGTTTTGGAGTAGTACTGGGCTTTGAGTTCTTTCCATTTCGAGCAGGGACTTCAGGTGTGGACAGAGCTACTTTGGCCTTCACAGTGGTCTCTTCTTCCTCTTCATTATCCTCTTCTTCCTCCTCTTCCATGTCCATTTTCAGTTTTTTTTCAACATTATTTGTTAATGAATTAATTCTTTGGAAAACTAATAATGATGGAATGGAAGTATAAATGAAAGGAAAAGCAACTAAATAGTGAAGTGCAGGGCTTCATTTCAGAGTGTGTAAAACTGGAAGATGTGGGAGATGGGATATGAAACGCGTAAAGCCCTTCTAGTGTTTAAGGCTTTATTCACTATCATTCTCTCTTTCTCTCTCTCTCTCTCTCTCTCTCTCTCTCTCTCTCTCTCTCGCTCTCGCTCTCGCTCTCTCTCTATCTCTGTCTTTCTCTCTCTTTGTTCCATCCCTCTCCTTGATTCTGTTTTTATCCTCCCCCTCTCTCTCCTTGCTCCTCATGTCTCTCCCTCAGATTGCGTCTGGCGCGGATGAACGAGGAGATGCGAGAGGCGGAGACTCCCTTGGGCCAGCCAGGTCAATATCCCAGCAGCAGCCCCACTGAGCAACAGTATAGGAAATGCATCCAGGAGTTCATCTGTCTCACCATAGAGGAGTGCTAGGGGGTGCCGCTGTAGCCAGTATAGCCTGTGCACCCTTTAAGAAGTCCTCACTTTGAAATTGAAACAATAATGCAGACAAACTTGCCCTTAGTCACTGATGTCATGTCCGTTTCACCCATATTTCACATCTATTTTGTATAAGTGAGTGTTACTAGTGTAAAGCTGGTCTCAGATCAAGGCTTCCAGTCAACTGCTCGGGAACAGGCTATCAGCAGAGAGGCTAGGATACCACTTACTCTTTGTTGGCGAGTGGTGGTGAAACCCATAATGGACTGTTCTAACAATGATTGTACTGACAATATGACTGCCACCTCCACTTTTCACTGCTACTTTTCTGCCTTGCCCTTGGTGTCGCCCATGCTATGCTTGCTGCATCACATGCACAGTAAAATGGTGAATGCTAACTGTTGGGGGGGGGGGCATTTTCTGTGAAAACTCACTAACAGTATGATTCTCTTAACCCATACAGTAGTAATGTTTGCGTAACCCTTCTGCAAGGTTAGGGGGCTTACTTGTACCTCATCGTTGCTAACAGCTCTTGCCTTGGGAGAGTCTCGCATTATCCCCCCCTGTCCCCGTCTGTCGATTTCTGTCCAGTCCATCCAACTGACATGCGATGGATCCATCTCTTCTTAAGTTGAGATATAAATGTATTTAGGAGTTATATGGTTAATCTATATATTGTGTGCTGTGGCATGAGGTGAAAAAAAAGGGAAATTTTCCATGAATAAAAGGTGCATAACAATTACTAACAAGCTATAATTGAGGTGGGTGGTGTAGTTTACTGTGTATTGAGAGGAGGGAGGAGAGATAATTTGATGTAAAACTGTGACAAAAACACTAAAGGGCTCTCTGGAAAGAGACCAACACCTGCTATGTAAGATAGCTTGAGTGTGTGAGTGATTGGGCGAATGTGTGAGAGTGAGCACTTGCGTCAAAAGAATACTGAGAGACAGTTAATGCTATGATATCATGATACATATATGTTAAAAAAAACAACTGTGCACTTTTCCTATCTAAAGTTTTATATAATTTTTTATCTCTATTTCCATGTTGTTTGTCTGTTAGCTTTTGTTTTGTTTTTTTATTTATTTTGATCTGCCCAGAGGATTAGTGCAATGCATTCTTTGATGCAGTTTTCTGCAATTCTGTAAATTCAAAGCATTACCTAGCATTACTAATAGAAAATATTTAGCTCACATGGTGTAACAACACATTTCAAAAGTCATTTTGCTCATTTTGAACATCCATACAAAACTGCAGCTAGAAAACCTAGCCTCCGAACATACCTCCTTAAGAGAAATATCAAATTATTCCAGCAATTAGAAGTTGTAGTGAGGATATATTGGGTTTTTAACTCAGTAGTTGCTGTCGCTCACTGTTTTCTGAAGATAATGATACAAAGTTAGTAAATTAATGTGGGGGGGGGGCAAGTGCTGCATGGAAGTCGATGCAGTTACTATGAAGGACGATGAAAAACGGATGTACATCTGACTGCAAAAAGTTGCCCACTTCCGCGTGCCTCTCTTCACTCCCATTTCAGAGAAGTAAGGTCAACAGGCGTATACAACAGTATCTGTCTGCGGACTGCAAGACAGGGGCATAATATACAAGACACGCACCCAAAGTACAACATATGCCCACATCAGTACAAGGGAACCCCCCCCCCGTTAAGGTTGGGAGGTTAAGGTTAGGGCAAGTGATGGGAGTCCTGCTACAAGTTACACCCCTATATGTTCTGCTGCTGTCTTGCGGTCTGCAGACAGACCCTTCTGGGCATATAAACTCGTTTGTTTTTTTTAGCCTACCTGTTGTTGCTTTGAAATCTGCTGGGGTAAATTTGCACACCAAAGGGAATACCATTTCAAGACGGAGTTTACACACTGCATCTAAAGACTGATCAGCGGTCTCATGTCCCTTGCAGGCTATATTATGCATGTTTTGCCAGAATTAATGCCGCCAGTATCTCTACATTCTGAGCATGATTAAAACATTGTACTGTGTTTTTACCTCGTGATGCAGACCGTGTAAAAGCGTGAGCCAAATTCGCACATCTGGTGTCAGAATTTCCCCCCTTTTTCGGGTTCTTTTTCCTCACCTTTTTGTCCCTGTGCGTTCTGTCCATCAAGCCATGGAGCAAATCTGTGACGAGTTCTCCTTTTTGTCTTTTTTAACCAAAGCTTAAAAGTACAGATGTGTATATATAAGCTTACTTTACACTTTATTTTCACTGATTTATATTGGCATTCATTTTTTTATTTTACGCAGTAATTATTTCCCTTTGCCAAAGAGTTTTGAAAGGGAAAGTGTCCACTGTTGTCATTCAAAGTAAGCATCTCTTTTTAAGTGAAAAGGTTACGTAGGTACAACATTAGTCTTACCATGCTTTGTGATGTGACGGACTGATGGAAACACTGTCGGTGAATTCAAATGTCCAAAAGAGGTATAAGAAATGCAGACATGCAAGTGGTTTGAGAGATTTTGATATGGGCAGGTGACACTCTGTGATAGTTGTATGCACCGCAAGTAGATTCTGTCTTGGATGAGATGAGAGGAAGTTACACCGACCAAACTGTTGAGGGTACACCCCTAGCTTACATATTAAGTGTTGTGTCTGTTGGTGTGTGTATTAACATAGACCTGGTAAAGGTGCTTTTAAGAAACAAACATGCTGTAAATAATAAGCTTGTGCATTTTAACTGCAAATGCCTGCCTCTCAGCATTCACAGTAGAATCCAGCTGTCTCGTATGTTTTATGTACATCTTTATATTACCTTCCAGGACAACCTGTCAAAATGCAGAACTTTTACATTGTCCTCTCAAACACGAGGCCATCCTTCTGTTCACTGACATTTGGATATCTTTGAATACTTCCTTGTCTTTTAGAAACACTGAGGGGAAACAATTTGAATTGCAGAAAATAAAACTGAGAACCTCTTAATGAATTAACTTTGCTTCCTGCTTGTGCTTTCATTTCTGCCTCCTGTTCAACTGGTATTGACAACATTCCTTCAACATTGAGGAGAAAATTCTGCAGTATGAGTTACCTGTAAACCTATAATAGCTGCAATTTTGTAAAACGTTGTGAATTTGTTGAAACAATGCAAAAATGTTGAGCGAATGTTATTATGGTCATATCTTTCTTGGTCAGTAACACAACTTTCACTTGGCTTATTCAAAGCAGTAACACTGTTAATGTCACATTAACATACAGAGTATGAGGGAGGACCAGACACTTGCACACTTCTAAAAGTGTCCCATAGCTTGAAAATCATTTCCAGATTTTGGACAGCCAATTAAACGGTTGTGTTCTTCTATTTCAAGACAGGTTGAGTGTTAAAAATCTCTATTTTATCTTAAACTGATTGTCGCTCAGGTTTGGGCATGCAACAGCAACAGACTGAATCAAATCAAATCAAATCAATTTTATTTGTATAGCCCAATATCACAAATTACAAATTTGCCTCAGTGGGCTTAACAGCAACACAACATCCTGTCCTTAGACTCTGCTTTGAATAATTCAGGGTCTCCAATGTGTAAAACATTTACTTGCTCCCATAAGCCATCACATCACTGAAAGATTTTTTCCTCACATGTCAGAAATGTCTGTTTAATTCCCTGACTTGTGCTGAGAAGAAAAAAGAAAATGTCTACATGCAAAAGTAAAATAAATCACTGACATATTACTTCTGTTGCTACAGGGGTTGCCAATGGCAGCAGGAGGGTAAAACACAAGGATGTTCGGGATAGAGTGAGTGAAGCATCCTGGGCCGTCTCACTAGGGGCTTGTTTGGTTTTTCTCTCTCTCTCTCTCCTCTACTCTGGTGATATGGTTATTCTTTCGGGTTTCTGTCTTTTCCAGATACAGCCACCCTTTTATGGACAACGTCTACAACTGTGCTGGCCTACCATACTAGCTTTCTTTTCAGTCTTCTTTTGGGGGAATGAGATATTCAACATTTCACCAAAGTCTCGCAATTCTCTTTAGCATTACAAATGGCGAAAGGAGGCTCATTTACAATCTGGCAATTAGAAGAAAGAAGAAAGCCACTTTATTTTGTCATTGTATTCTTACAACGAATTTATTCTCTGCATTTAACCCTCTCTCTCTGCATTTAATTCTCGATGTATCTTATTTATTTATTTTATTATCACTATTATTTTTTTCTCTATTTGATTTAATTCTCCTTTTAATTTAATTCTACATTTAATTCTCTGCATTTAATTGTATAGTAGCAATGGGCAGCTGAAGTACCTGGGGGTGCTATATATACTCCCAATTAAAGAGCTTTAGTTAATATGTCAAATACTATTTGACAGTAAAGGGTACACCATAAAACTATTTAGAACAGGCATATGTTTGTGCTGAAACATATATTGCCGCTGACTCAGTATCAATAGGCTGAACTTCAAGAGATTGTATTGATACTTTACCAGAGTGCTCTTGTGCACAAACATATGATCAAGAGAAATTCTTTGGCAAGTACAACACAGCAAGCCTTACATTTTGAAATATGGATTATCACATTTGACTTCTTTTCATTGACTAGATGCATTCGTCCAAAGCAACGTATAAGAGAGACAGCATTGAACAGATACTCATGTGTTAACCTAAGCATTTTAGAGCACTGAATAGTAATTGTGTCATAGCCAAGAGTGTATGTCACATCCAGTGACATTAGATTAACTGCAACAATGACGCAAGTAATGGGATTCAAATTACAAATTACCCAGACAATGCTTCAAACCAGTACAACATTCATGCTGGGTGACCAGGTATGGATTAAGGTAGGTCTGAAAAAGGAAAGTTTTTAGACCTTTCTTTAATAAAGTCCGAGAGCCTGCAGCCCCAATGGAGGACACGAATTAATTGCACCACCCTGGGGCCAGTGGAGAAAAAAGCCTGGACCTGGAGCTCAGCCCTTTTGAAGAGGTCATAAAATAGTGGCCTTCCAAAGACAGAATGAAGTAGCCAAACCAGAGTGTAGATGTTAATACAGGTTTGCAGGTAAGCTGGTGCCATTCTTTGAACTGGCAGGAAAACCAACAAGGTTTTGAACTTTATGCAGGCAGCAACCGGGAGCCAATGTAAGAATACAAAGTAAGGCAAGATGTGTATTCATAGGTTGAAAACAAAACACTCAGTATTAGTCTGGATTATTTGCGGTTATTCATTTGCACATTCATTTGCACATTGCACCAGCGAGAAGTGCAATAGTCTAACCGGGAGATGACCAGGCCCTTGATGAGGAGCTGTGTTGCAGGCTTTGCAAAAAGCAAATCAGCAGGAACTCCATAGGAGTGAATATGGTCAGAAAAAGAGATATAATAGATCATCACCACAAGGTTCCCTTGCGAATCTGAAAGGTGAATGTACTGAGCCTGATGATATGTCTCTTGGGGTTTGAGGATTTGGCAGGGATGTCCAGCAACTCTGTTTCTGAGCTGAAGGTGCTGCAGCCTCATCCAAGCAGATATATCATCGAGGCAAGCAGCAACTCGCACAGATAACCATGTCTTTCGACGAAAAAGAGGAATTGGATAGCATTGGTGTTGTAAAGGTGGGAGCTGAGATGATTGGAATACGATTTGATGCCCTTTAGTAACATGCTAACAATACCCATGTCTGTCATTGGCAACAAAATCTTGAGATACCTCACATAAAATGCAGCAGATAGATGGAGCAGAATGACTGCTGATGACCTACCTGAATGCAGCTTTGGTTGAATGGAGTGCTTCAGTAACTATAAAAAAACAGGTTTAGTGGAGCAAGCTCTCTTGTTAGGGTTACTCCTGCCTGTGCCCCTGACCAAGACAATGGAAAGAAGACTTGATTGGTCCCTGGGTGCTGCACCTGCCCACTGCTCCTATACAATATGGTGGGTTAAATGCAGAGAACAAATTCGTTGTAAGAATGCAATTTGTTGTAACAGCCATCTATCCATCCATCCATTATCCAAACCACTTATCCTGCTCTCAGGGATGCTGGAGCCTATCCCAGCAGTCATTGGGCGGTAGGTGGGGAGACACTGTGGACAGGCCACCAGGCCATCACATACATTCACACCTAGGGACAATTTAGTAACAACCAGTACAATTTAGGGACAACCAGAGACAACCCCCAAGGTTGGGCTAACCCCGGGGCTTGAACCCAGGACCTTCTTGCTGTGAGGCGACCGCGCTAACCACTGCACCACTGTGCCGCCATTTGTTGTAACAATACAATGACATATAAAATGGCTTTCTTCTTCTTCCTCTTAATCCCAGATTGATTTGGCTGAATCTCCTCAAATCCAGAAATAAAAGAAAAAAGGACTCTACACACAAACCATGACAATAATAAAACGCACTGCCACAAAAATGGACTGTGACAATTAATGGCAAACAAGGCACATACAAAGAAGCATTGTAGACAAGAGATGAGGAGACACCAAGTATGAACTGAGTTCTGAAGGATTATGACCACCAACTAAATGCAATGCATGCTGTCGCTTCAAAGAGGGTTATGCATCTAGATAGGAGATAAACCTACCCAAGACATTATTAGAAGATAATGGACAGGATGCTCACCACTTTTTCCGTTCGTTCCTCATTTTCTGTTCTGGGTTTTTTTGTAGTCATGCAGCCTGCTCAAAGTAGTTGCCTTCTATTAGGTATTTTTCCAAAAAATATATTAAACAACTGAAGCGTCTTGTACCAATCAAACATTTTAAATTTGTATTATAGATAGAGATCAAAACAAAGAATTTCCATAAAACAATGTACCAAAAATGTCCCGAGACAAACGATCTGATAACACAGAACTAGAATGAGGAACTATACTGTAACCTGAGACTGTCTTTTTTACCAGCTGTGGGACACTGAACTTTATGGGGTCAATGAGAAAATTTAAATGGGGTTTCTTTGTCTTCCCCTTCTGGCGGAGAACTACAGGTCACTGGAGACTGCAGTGTTTGCTGGTTCATGGACAATAAATTTGTTTGGTTAAAAATAAAAGGCTTCATTGAGGCAGATACAAAAAACTCCCAGCAGACTCTGAGCCTCCACGATGGCCTGTTCAGACATCAGTGTCCTGAATTGGGTGAAACCCCTTAGCGGTGACTTCACTGTTCCTTGTTGCAGGTGACATCGCCAGTAGTGGGGTATTTCGCGAGTTTTCTCTCCTTGCGTCTCTCCAGCCCCAGAAGTTGAGGAAAAGAAGTATACAGTTTAGCCGCTGCCAGAAGATATGACCAGTTGACATCTTGTGCTGACTACTCCTCAAGTCATATGATCACAACAGATGTAGATATCTCCAAGGACTGGAGAGAGACTACTAATAAGACAAGTTGATGCTGAGGAGTTAATCCTGCAAGCTTTTTGCCAACGTCCAAATCTAATATGACGCAGGGGAGCGGCAAACAGAAAATTCATTACCTTACAGAACACTTGGAATTTAATTGTCCTTACCTACTGCAAAAGTCAGCTATTAAAACTAATGTTTTGTAAGCAGATGATAAAGATGGATACCAAGGGCCAACAGGTCTGACATCAGGTCATTTCTCACTGAACTATTTGAGCTATTTGTAACAATGTTTTGATTTAAATAGTCTAAAACAGTGCCTATGAATTATTATGAGTCATAAATTGTATGGTAAATAGTATTTACCCTGGATGTAACTCCGGTTCTATGAGTACGTGCGTAGCCCTCTAATGGGCTTCGCTATTGGTTTACCCTTCGAGGCTTCACCTAGGCAACTGAGACAGTTCTTTTCCCCCACCACCCAATCAAGCTATTATAGCCACCACTTACAAACCACCTGCAGCTCCACAGTTCATCTCCATTTGAACTCAGCAACAAAGAATGGGGCCAGCTGGGTTAGAGGGCTATGTACATACTCAGAACTGGAGTTAAATCCAGGGTAGCTACTATTTCTTTGTTGTATGCACTCCACCATCTAATAGGCTTTGCTATTGGTTCACACCTACGGCAACGGCCATTAGGGATGAATGTACTCCCAGCTGGGCCCAACAGACACTAGTCAGACACCAGCCAGCATAACACCCTAAACAGCAGCAGTCCAATGGTCAAGTACCCCCCCCCCGAGAGTCCCGTACCATACTGCACAACAACAGCAGTCCAATAGTCGAGCACCGCCCCACTTGAGGGTCTCATACCTACCGTACTGCAACAACCTGCGCCAACTTGTCAGTCGACTGAAGACAAGGTCCCCTTGATCATGCACCGAGCACCACATGGGGCACTGAGTCAGCAGTCATATCCCTATGACTGCACAAAGGTGGAAGTGGAGGACAAGGAAGCTGCCAAGCAGATGTCTGCCACTGACACTCCCCTGAAAAGACCCATTGAGGATGCAATGCCCCTAGTAGAGTGTGCCCTGAGGGCCACAGGGGTGGGGTGACCCATAGCATCGTAACTCTTGTGGATTGCGTAACAAATCCAGTGGGTGAGCCGTTGCACTGACAGAATAGCCTCCTGAGCCTGACCATCATGGCAGACGACTAATCGGTCAGCTTTTTTGACCGTCGCAGAGTGCTCCACATAACAACAAAGTGCCCTCACCAGACACAGGGTGTGGAGACACTCCTCCTCGTCAGCATGAGGAGGAGGAAAGAAGTCTCTCAGACAGATGACCCTCGACCTGAATGAGGAGGTGATGACCTTCAGCCGGAAGGACGGGTTGGGGTGCATTTCCACTGACCCCTTGTCATCACTGACAGACATGCAGGAGGGATGTACTGACAAGGCACACAGACCCACTGCTCTCTTGGCCGAAGTAAGAGCTAAGAGAAATGACATCTTGATAGATAACAACTCCAAGTCCGCCTGGCCAAGCGGCTCAAATGGCGGGCCAGCTAACCCATCCAGAACCATCTGCAGGTCCCACTGAGGAATAAGGTGTCGAGTAGGGGTTCTCAGGCTATGGACCCCCATCAGGAAGCACTTGACCAAGGGGTGGCTACTGATTGTGAAGTGGCCAAACCCATCATGGCCCTCTGTCACCACTGCTGCAAACACCCCCTAGGTGGAAGCAGCATGGCGACCATCAAACAGGTCCTATAAGAACTGCAGAACATCCTGCAAAGAGCAGGAAAGTAGATTGAGGTTTCTGGCCTCACATCAGACCGCAAAAACCCACCAGCGCATAGAATAAGCCCTGGAGGTGGAAGGGGCCCACGCATTCTAAATAGCTGTGACCACCATCTCAGGGAGGCTCATGTCGCTCAATCTCATCCTCTCAACGTCCAAACCATGAGGCACCATCTGAGAACTTGATGCGAGAGGATCACACCCTCTGCCTTTTGCAGGGCCATGGGCAGATCAGGGACCAGCCACAGGGGAAAGGCTCCATTCCTCCTGGAGTGGGCCCCCTCTAGACATTCTGTCTGCCCCCACATTGAGAGACCCTGGAACATGGTGGGCTTTCCAGGAGTGGAGATCGTGATCTGCCCACATCAGGATTGAGACCATCATCTTGTGCAGGGCCGGGAATCTGATGCCCCCTTGTCTGTTCAAGTAAGCAACCACTGTAGTGGAGTCTGACCTCACCATGATGTGCTTTCTTCTCAGTTGAGGAGTGAAGTGGTGAAGCACCTTCTGAACCCACTGTGAACTCCAGAAGGTTTATATGGTGAGGAGCACCAGACCACGTACCCCCCCCCCACCACCACCACCAGCCAGGGAGGTATCTGTGAAGACCTGAACGTAGGAGATTGCCGGGTGAGTCCCAAAATCTCACATCTCTCCGCGCCAGTGCGGGGATGTGGAGTTTGTGCTGTTTGTCTTGGATTGGGTTCAGCCACAGCCATGCGAACCAACTTGGCAGGTTCCTTATGTGTTGCAGCCCCAAGTGCACAACTGGGTGAGCTGCTAACATCATCCTGAGGAGGGATATGAAACTCCCTGCTGGCACCGTGACTGATGATAAAACATGTCGAGTCAGCTGCAACAATGCTACCATATGCTCTTCTTAAAGGCACACCATTATAGCATGGGAGTCCAAAAGCAGACAAAGATAGGACCTCTGCTGGCTTGGCTGAAGGGCATTCTTGTTGGGGTCGATAGCGAAGCCCAGCTGCATGACGTGATGGATGACCAGGGTTGTATGGACTTCTGTTTCGTGCTGTGATGTGGTGAGACACGGCACGACTTATATCGCCGATGTAAGTCAAGATTCGCACCCCTTTTGCTCTGAACGGCTCCAGTGCCATGTCCACACATTTGGAGATTGTGCGTGGGGCCAGGGAGTAACCGAATGGGAGACTTATTGATTGATATATATTGATATAGATCTATTCACCCCTCATGAAACGCAGGAATTTCCTGTGATGTGGCAGAATGGGGACATGGCAATACGCATCTGTCAGATCTATCAAAGTCATCCAGTCACCTGGCCAGATGCACTCCAACAGCAGCTTGACCCTCAGCATAATAAACGGTCTCGGAGCAATGTAGCCGTTCAGGATGCGCAGATCCAAAATCGGTATCATGCCCCCTGATTTCTTGGGAGCCAGAAAATAATGGGGGAAAGAAACCCTTGCGTGGCTCTGATATCTTATAAGTTAAAGATCATAGAATATGCCATGCCACAAGCTCTAGTAAGACTTTCTATCCTCTGTTTCCCTGTATATTTGATGTTAGCTGAATTTATTTGACAATGAAAAATTGATATAGCATATATGTTTTTAACAATTTCTTGTACAGAACACTGACATGTTTTTTTAAATCTTTAAATATCCTCCCTGATTTAATAACTTTGTATTATCTCACCACTGTTACATTAATAAATACAACTTCATTTGACATAAGATATGTAGCAGTGCAGTGCAAGATATTTTGTGTTAAATTCATTAATACTTAAATTACTATTTGAAGACATAAATGTCAATTTATATAAGATCTCTGCCAGATTTCTGTGGTTAGATAAATAAATTATTTTGTCTTCGATAATGCTTTATCATTTTTGAATTTCCCACATATTTGATACAAAACACACAATCAAAATTGTTCATAAACTGCAAGCCATTTTATTCACCATGGGAGTTTTCATCCTTCATCCTGGTCAGTGTTTACATCCCCACCCCCAGGCGAGCATGAATGTGCACTGTAAACCCTGGCTGACCAGATTACCAGCTTGGAACAAAAACATACAGACTCACTATGAAAAGTGAGTCTGTCACCATGTGAGTCATCGCCAGACTGAAGATGTCACTTAGTTGAGTGATGAAATGTATCTCAATAAACATTGTATCCAGATGAACGGATTCAACCTTCTTTGAAAATCCTTGAGGACTTGATCAGAGCAAAATTAAACCACAAACTACCAAAACACAGACAGCATATTAATTGTCCCACCAGGGAAATTAACACACTGGACCACTGCTACACGTTTCTTTAAGATGCATATCGCTCTGTCCCCCAGGCAGCTTTAGGGCATGCTGATCACTGTTTGGTTGATCTTAAAAATATTTTACCCTTAAAATCCAAATGCTAATTCACCAGAAGGCAGTTAAGAATGCGAGCTCAGCATACCTAACTGAACTGCTATCAAGAAATAACCACAATTGTAAAGTTCTCTTTAAGGTAATTGAGTCTGTTATTAATGGTCCCTCCTTTTCTTTTTTTGAACCTGATGTTGAGTTGTCCAAAAATTTCTCACTCATTTTGTAAAGTGGAGAATAACAGATCCCAAATTTGTAAAGTGGAGAATAACCGGTCCCAAATCCAGCCTGGCTCTTGCATTCACTCCATTCCCCACCTTAATTCTGCCTCTTACCCAGTTACAATCGGTTACGATTTCAGTGTTAGACAGTACAGTCTCCAGTATGAACTCCTCCTCCTGCATCTTAGACATCATTCCCACTAAGCTACTCAAGGAGGTATTTTCAACTATTGGCCTTGTTAAAAGTCCAAGAACACATTGAACACATCTAAGTTTGTGGACAACGTAGCCATCATTGGCCTTATCCGGGATGGTGACAAGTCTGCATATAGACGGCAGGTTGTTCAGCTGGCCTTCTGGTGCAGCCATAACAACCTGGAGCTGAACACGCTCAAAACAGTGGATATTTAGATATGACAGTGGACTTCAGGAGGAGCCCTCCAACATGGTCCCCCTCACTATACTCAATAGCATGGTGTTTACAGTGAAAATCCACAGATTTCTGGGTTCCACAATCTCCCTGAACCTATGGTGGGCATCCAACCTATGGTGGGCATAGACACAATCATCAAAAAGGCCCAGCAGAGGATGTACTTTCTCCATCTGCTCAAGAAATTCAAACCAAACCATCCATCACTGTCTGGTTTGGTTTGGCCACCAAACAGGACAGGGACAGACTACAATGGACAGTTAGGTCTTCAGAGAAAATCACTGGTGCCAACCTGCCCTCCATTCAGGACTAATACACCTCCAGACTTAGGAAACAGGCAGGCAACATCACTGCAGACCCATCACACCCTGGTTCAACTCCTCCCCTCTGGTAGGTGCTATAGAGCACTTTACCCCAAAACAACCAGATATAAAAACAATTTCTTTCCACAGGCTGTCATTCAAATGAACGCTTAACACTGTCAATAAATCCAGCCATTTTGTATATACTGTACTGTACGTTGTACATATACTGGTACGCTCTGTCATGTCCAGCTACCTCAGGCATGAATGTAAGTATCTGCTAAAATCTCTTTCAGCATCTCTGATGTATTCTCTGCACTACTGCACCTTATCACCTCTTATTTCGCCTATATATAATCAATCCTTGTGTATAAAAGTGAAGATTGTTGTGTTGTAGTGTTGTTATTCGATGTTAAGTACACTGAGAGAAGCATGAAACCAGAGTCAAATTTCCCTGTTTGTGCAAACTTACATGGCCAATGAACATGATTCTGTTCTTGATTATTATTTTTGCCTTCTCTGGTTTTATTTCTTTGTAAAGCACTTCGAAACATTGGTTTAGAAAAGTGCTATATAAATAAAGTTATTATTCCAATTTACAGGCAGAAACTAAAATCTGCAAAGCCTGTGATTAAAACCGTGAAGAAATGGACCAGCAAAGTAGGAACTGCAAGATTGTTTTGAATGCACTGATTGGAGTGTATTTGAAGCTGCAACTGACAATCTGGACAAACTAATTGACACTGTGACATCTTACATCAGCTTTTGTGAAGATGTGTGCCTAGAAAGATCTTTACATACAACAATAACAAGCCGTGGTTCATAGCCAAACTAAGACAACTTTGACAGGCCAAGCATGATGCCTACAGTAGTGGGGATAGAGCCCTGTACAAGAAGGCCAGAAGTTCACTGACAAAAGAAATCAGACTGGCTGAAAGAAACTACACTGAAAAGCTGAAAAACAGGTTTTCAGCCAATGAACTTGCATCAGTGTGGAGGGGCCTGCAAGACATCACAAACTACAGAAGACCATCCCCCCATGCTGAGGCAAACAAAGACCTGGCTGATGACCAAAATGTCCTCTATTGGAGGTTTGAGATGGATAACTTGACACCCCTCACCCACTCCAGCCCAACAACAACAGCCACCATCACACCTCTGGTAAGTAACCCCTGTACGCTTCCCTTCTGATACTCAGGCTGGACTCAAGATACATGTAGATCATTTGGGCCAGCTTTTCCGGAGACAGAAGACCAGGAAAGCACCGGGTCCAGATGGTGTCTCCCCATCCTGTCTTAAAGCCTGTGCTGACCAATTGGCTCCAATCCTCATTGAGAGCTTCAGCAGATTCCTGGAGCTGTGTGAAGTCCCTTTCTGCTTCAAATGCTCCACCATCATCCCGGTCCCCAAGAAACCCTCCATCACAGGACTGAATGACTAAAAGCCTGTTGCTCTGACTTCCGTGGTCATGAAGTCTTTTGAACGACTGGTGTTGGCCCACCTGAAGAATGTCACAGGATATCTGCTGGACCCCCTGCAGTTCACCTACTGGGCAAACAGGTAAGTGGATGATGCAATCAACATGGGCCTACACTACATCCTGCAACACCTTGACTGCCCAGTGACATATGCAAGGATCTGTTTGTGGATTTCAGCTCGGCATTCAACACCATCATTCTAGAAATCCTCTCCTCCAAACTCTCCCAGCTCACTGTATCCCCCACCATCTGTCAGTGGATCACCAGCTTCCTGACAGGCAGGAAACAGCAGGTGAGGCTGGGGGAGGTCCCCTCTGGTACACGGACAGTCAGCTGGTGCTCCCCAGGGATGTGTCCTCTCCCCAGCAGAGGATATTCTTCCATGGCAACTGAGGAAATTTGGTCGGCCACAGCAGCCGTTGAGCCAGTTCTACACCGCAGTCATTGAATATGTTTTGTGCACATCCATCACGGTCTTGTTCGGAGCAGCAACAAAACAGGATAGGAACAAACTGCAGCAAACAGTAAGGAGAGCAGAAAAAAATCACTGGTGTTCCCCTGCCCACCCTGCGGGACTTGTACACCTCTAGAGGCCAGAAACGTGTGGGCAGAATCCGCAGACCCCCCACACCCAGGGCACAGTATGTTTTAACTCCTATCCTCTGGCATGCACTACAGAACAATGTGCACCAAAACCACCAGACACAGCAACAGTCCCCCCCCCCCCCCCCCCCACAGGCCATCTCTCTCATGAACACTTAACAGCATGTGCAATAATGGACACTTATTATGTAGATATGACACTTTGTAAATAGCCCCCTCTGGTCAACATGTCTCACCTACATATCTATGATATGCGCTACTGCTTTTTAACCAGATGTGCAATACAAATGTACAATTGTAAATACACATAAAATTGCTGTATACTGGTTACAAAGTATTGCTGTTATTGTTGTGGTTGTAACACAGGTATATAATATAGAATGTAGTTGTGTGGTGTCCTGGATCACCACCTTGTCATGGTGGAGAAGCTTGCATGTACTAATGATCCCATGAGGCGTCCGGAACTTGGCTCCTGTTAGCGTCACCCAAGGCAGATAGGTCAAGGGGGAGGTTTCAGACGAAGTGCGATCCAACAAACACCTCAACAGTAGAACTGGCGGAAGATGTCTTCAGGTCACAATGCCAGTGAAAGCGGATGAAGGTTGTCACAGAGGGTGGCCCCCAGTCTTCTTGGTTCTCCATACTATTGGATTCTGGTCACCTCCTGCCAAGGACCATGTGGTGGCTTCAGGCACATCAGCCTCTCCATGTAAAAAGCTGTCACGTGCAGGCATCCTCCTGCAAAGATCAACCCATAAACATCCTGGGTCAATGCCGTGGCACTCAGGAAGAGGTGATGGGGGCAGGACAGTGAAGTCTGGCAGCCCCTAGCCACAACCTGGCACACAGGTGGTGGGTGTATGATCAGTTGTTAAGCCCTAGGACTGAGGCTAAGGAGCTTCTCAGCTGCTGCACCCATGACTGAGCAGCCCTATTTAGGATCCGCTCTGCTCACCCCAGTTGGGGAGGGGGCTAGAAAAGGTGCCCCAAACATAGTCTGCCTCATACTTCCTGTCTGGACCACCGCATCCAGAGGGATCACCACCATGCGGTCAGAAACTTGCATATTTTGGAACCTGGAATATATGAACACTCATGGACAATCAATCCAATAACTGACCTGAACAGAATACCGCCATCATCGCCCGAGAGCTGAGAAGATTTTGGATTGATATTGCCACACTCTATGATACCCGAATGGCCGACCAAGGGCAGCTGAAAGAGGAGAAGGGTGGTTACACTTTTTTCTGGAAAGGAAAATCAGCTGATGAGCTGAGGATCCATGGTGTCGGCTTTGCGATCAAAAACAGCCTCATTTGCCACCTTGCCTTGCCTGATGACAATATGACTAGCGCTTGTAAATAACCAAAGCATCAGTGTCATCAGTTCATATGCTCTAACACTTGACTCACAAGACAAAGTAAAGGAGACTTTCTATGTCGACCTGGACAATGTTCTCACCAAAGTTCCCATGGAGGATAAACTAATCCTGCTTGGAGACTTCAATGCCAGAGTGGGACGAAATTACAACTTGTGGAGAGTATAATTGGCAAGGAAGCAGTTGGAAGCACAAACTCCAATGGCATCCTGCCATTAACAACATGCTCAGAACACAGCCTAATCATCACCAACACACTCTTCCGCCAGTAGAACAATTTTAAAACAACCTGGAGGCACTCTCGTTCTAACATTGGGCACTTATCTTCCGTCAAAGAGACAGACACGAGGTACTTAACACCAGAGTGATGATCAGTGCAGATGACTGCTGGACTGACCACCACCTTATCCGCTCCATCCTGTCCATCCAGCTTCACCGGAAAATAAAGGTGCAGAGAAAGAAGAGCTGCCCAAAGCTCAACCTCGAAAGACTTACTGATACCTCCATTTGTCAACAGTTTCAGGCCATGCTCAGTACATCAATGCCCAAGCAGTATCCAGATGATATTGACAGCCACTGGGATATGCTCAGGACTGGAATCACTGACGTTTGTAAAACCACTCTTGGACATACGATGAAGAACTACCAAGATTGGTTTGATGAGAATGACCTGGAAATCCAACAGTTAATCAACATCAAAAGGCAAGCTTTTACCATCTTGCAGAATGACATCAACTGCCAAAATAAATGAGCTGCCCACACAAGACAAAATCAGCCATCCAAAGCCGTGGCAGGGAATTGAAGAACCAGTGGTGGTTGAAGAAGGCCCTTGAGATCCAGCACCTTGCAGATACTGGGTATACCAGAGGCTTATTCGATGCTACTAAAGCAATAAATGGTCCCAGCCACCACCATCTAACCCCCCTTCGCTCCAACGATGGGCACCACTGCTAACAGACAACAAATCAAACAAAGAGGTGGAAAGAGCACCAGGACCTTTTAAACTGGGACTCTAGCCCTGAGATGGACCTCCTCCAACAACTCCCTCAACAACACAAAGTAGAGGACTTGGCAGCACCACCTAGTCTAAGAGAAGTCCAGGATGCCAACAGGAAGATGAAAATCAACAAGCCTGCTGGTCCTGATGGAATACCGGCAGTAGCACTGAGGGCAGGTGGACCTAAACTCCTCAGACATTTTCATGCATTTCTACTTGAAATATGGGGAAAAAGAGGAAATCCCTGTGCAACTTAGGGATGCACTCATTGTCTCTATATATAGAAAGGGGACAAAGCTGAGTGCAGAAACTGTCATGGGATTTCCTTACTTTCTACCACAGGGAAGGCCCTGGCTAGGGTCTTGGCCAACATACTCCTCCCAATATCAGAGGAAATTCTGCCAGAATCATAGAGCAGTTTTCATCCTAAGAGATGCACCATGGACATGATTTTGACTACTCACCAACTCCAAGAAAAAGCCCAGGCACAGAAGCACCCATTGTACATGGCCTACATTGACTTAACCTAAGGTTTTTATTCTGTAAACTGCCAGGCCCTCTGGCTAGTTCTGTCAAAAATAGGCTGCCCTGACAAATATATCAGAGTACTATGACTGCTACATGATAATATGTCAGATAGAGTACTCAGTAGTTATGGAGACGAGACAGAGAGTCCTTTAAATTCCACACAGGAGTTAAACAAGGCTGTGTCATTGCCCCAACCCTGTTCTCTATCTTCATTGACACCATCCTCCATCTCACAGGTTCCAATCTGCCTCAGGGAGTCAAAATCATGTACTGGACTGTTAGGAATCTTCTGAATATTAACAGATTCAGGGCTAAAGGTAAACCCACCACCAGATCCATCATAGAGCTGTGCTACGCCATTGACAATGCCTTAGTGTCCCTTGTAGAAGAGCAACTACAGAGCATACTGGACACCTTTGCAAAGGCATACATGCAGCTTGCCCTGGCCATTAACATAAATAAGACCCATATCCTCTACCAACCCCCACCCAACAGAAATATGCCTGCTCTGCCTCCATCCATCTCTGTAGACAACACCAGACTCGAAAACATGGAACAGTTCCCAAATCTTGGTAGCCTTCTCTCCTCTAAAGCCAACATTGACATTGAAATACACCATTGTCTCGGTTTTGCCAGCCGGACCTTCTCAAGATTGAGTAAAAGGGTTTTTGAAAACTGCGACCTACAGGCAGAACAAAAATTCTGGTGTGCAAAGCAGTAGTGCTGCCCACCCTACTGTATCAGTCAGAAACCGAGACTACATGTAGCAGGCACCTGACGGCACTCAAGGCATACCAACAGCGATGCCTCAGGAAGATTCTTAAGATCAGCTGGGAGGATAAGTGCACCAACTTCAGTGTCCTCGAGGAGGCCAATATGCTTACTATAACTAACACCATTGCACAACATCAGCTGAGATGGACTGGCCATGTCCTCCACATGTCTGACTCTCACCTCCCGAAACAAGTCCTTTACTCTCAGTTCGTGACAGCACGTCGTGTCCCAGGAGGACAAAAGAAGCAATTTAAAGATAGCATCAAGGCCCACATCAAAAGGTTTGGCATCGACCTTAACACATGGGAACAAGCAGCGAAAAACAGGGAGACCTGGAGACTGGCTGTCCATGAGGGTGCTGGATGCTACAACCATGACATCCACTGTGCTGCTGAAAACAAGCACAGACAAAGAAAGGAGTGAGTTACCAGAAAGGCCCAAACCACATCCTGAACCACTTCTTCACAGAAGAAGCCCGGTCGAACCGTCAAAGCCGGGACGCGAATTCGGATTTCCCGCACCACGGGCGACAATGTTAACCAGTCGATTAAAGCGTCCGACCAGTTAACCAAGGGCCACCGTGTCTGCTTATCCATGCACGTTACACTACTCCCCTCCTTTGGGAAAGCGCGCCCGCGCATATCCCACTTCTGACACCAATGCAGCAAATTCGGGGGGGGGGGGGCAACCACAGGAACTGCCGCAGATGGGACGCGAACTCGTATCGTCCGCACCGCGGGAGACATCGCTAACTGCGCGACTCATTAGCCAAGGGCCAACGTGTCTACTTATACATGCACGTTACAGTATTTTATTTCGTTGTTTAAAGAATTAACGGGGAACCCAAAATCTTTAACAAAAGGAATCCTGGGATTGGATCTATGGCCTAAGGAATACTGGATGATGCACTTCAGGGCATCTTTTATTTCCCAGTTTTTTTTCCCAGAACACGATTTATAAGCAACGGTAACTCTGTGACATGCCCATTATAATTAATGCGTTGCCCTCTTGAGTCATTTATGCAATTCACTGCCTCATTACAGCAACCACATGAACCAAAGATTAATATGCTTATTCATCAGATCAGGGGAAAGCTGACAAACTTTTTTTTAACAAACCTTACCTATTGGGGGGCAGGGTGGGATGGCTTATAGCACTGATATTTGCGCTTTTAAATCCCCAGTGCTGATGAACACTAAAAGATGACAATAGAAGGTAGTGAAAATAATGTTGAACATGGGATTCATATTATTATTGTGTGTATTGATGATAACTCTCTGGATTTTAAGTGACGGGTGATTGGGGATAGCTATAAAAGTAGTTAAAAAAATCAAACAAACACTATACCTTTTTGTTTTCGATAGTTGAGTTTACGCTCCAGATCATGAAGCGGCGGTAAGTTGTTTGCGAGTGGCATAAGAAACCCCAAGGAAGAAGAGTCCCGGAAGTGTTTTATTCTGCTTGGCTTGCTCGAAACTGGGGTCGGCGATAATAAACCCAGCGTTACGGCCGCTACGTCGGTACAGTCGTCTGATCTCTCGGATTTCACAACAGATACACTTCGAGTCCTGCCATAAATAGCTCACTTCGTTGGCGTCTCTGGAGAGGTATGCCTGCGTTAGATCACTTATAGTACGGATGTGCAAACAATTTGTTGGTGAATCGATGTTTATGGAACTAGTTGAGCTAACTGCCTGTTAGCCACTGTCAGTCAAGTTTAGAGTTAGCTGTGGCCTAAGTGGCTAGCTAAGTTAGCAAGCTAACGTTACCCTGATAACTACCTTAAGGCTGCGGGGACATAGCTGTCATCCAGGTACACCAGCAGCTCTCTAGTTATGTAGTTGGCCCAGCTAATGCTGAGTTGTAAAAGGAGAGTAAAGCTCTCAGGTTGTTAGGCAAAATAAAAAAAACTGTCAGCTATTCGTAGTTGAGTTTTCTTGGTGGCCAAGGTTTGTTGACAGAGGGCGGTTGAGCAGCAAATTAGCTAACCTAGCTAGTTATTGGCTTTACGCTTCTAAATGCGGACACGTATTTGTGAGTTAATAAAGTGTAGCACGCTAGCAAATGTTAACTTTTAGTTAGCTATTGACAAACGATATCTACCAGGACGTAAATTAAGGGCAATTTGAGCCACGTCAATTTTAAAACGATCTTTTGAATTCCCATAAGTCCTTTCGGATAATAGATTGTTATTGATACTAACTACGAGATAGTGGTACATGTGGTAGTAAAGTGAAGGTTGATGATTAGTTAATGATTTTAAGTACCACAATCCCTCTTATCTGCAGTAATAGCTAGGCAGTTTCTGTAAATTACTTTACCAAAACATTTCTTTGAGGTGTAGCTGTTATTTAGAGAGTAGACCAAATATCAAATGAGATGGCTCTCATCTGGCTTGATGCAGTCTATATTCATGGAGTGAAATATCTCCTGTTTATTTTCCATCCTCAGATGAACAACAACGGGAACAAGAGAGCTCCGACCACTGCCACTCAGCGATTGAAGCAAGATTACCTCAGAATAAAGAAAGACCCTGTGCCTTATATCTGTGCTGAACCTCTCCCCTCCAATATTCTAGAATGGTACAATTTTCCTACAAAATGTTAAACCAGAGACCACTACTAAGATGATCACAAGTGGCATTTTCTTGTTCATGTATTGGACTCAAAACCCTCAAAGACTGGCTGATATATTGAACAGAGCAAGCAGACATGTGCAGCTTTAAATAGGCATATATGTTGCGTATAGAAATTCAATGGCAAGTACACCTCGAGTATGGTCGATTCAAGAATGATTATGATTTAGGTCTTACCTTAGGGCTACACTGGTGTTGTAACATTAACAGCACATCAGCAATGGAACCCGTGTAATCACGGCATTTCCATTTGGGTTCAAACCAGTTCCATTTTCAACAGTCATTTAAAAGCATAAAAGTTGAAGTCTATACATGAGGACACATTGAATAATTTTCACTTGACCTGAAAAGAAAGCTATTAGCAACACTAGGCTTATGGTATAAGTCTGCAAGGCTTTTGTTAGCAAAACGAAACCTGACTTTTGAAACAAGCATTTAGATTCCTTAGGATACATGTTTTATGTAATCAACTTGTGGTGATGTTTGGACAACAACTTGGATCTTTTTCTTCTCCATCATAACATGTTTGTGTGACTTGATAAGGAATGAAAAGAATCGTTTGAAAGCCTTTATAATTTGAACAAGCACTGCAACTACACATGATGTACAAAAAATGCACTTGAAGCGGGGGAAAAAGGTGCAAAGGTATTCATTTGGAATAGTACATTTTATAGTGATAGATGCATGACCAAACACACTTGGTATAGGTCTGTGGTTTGTCATATTAGTATTTTAAAAACCAAATGCGTGCAGATCATTGCTTTAGCATTAGACACAATAAATACGCATCATAAATACCATGGTCATGTTGTATCTCAAGTGTATAACCCATAAGTTTGTTACTAGACTTTGGTGCTTGCTGTTGTTTCTGGGAGATTTAAAAAAAAAATTTTTTTTTATGGAAAACATTTCATCACAAATCATATTTGTGGTTCTCATAGATAGCAGGGAATGGGGTTTCTATTGTCTTATCTACTACTACTTTCGGCTGCTCCCCTTGAGGGTCACCACAGCAGATCTTCCGTTTCCATCTCTTCCTGTCCTCTGCATCTTCCTCTGTCACACCAGCCACCTGCATGTCCTCCCTCACCACATCCATAAACCTCCAGTTTAGCCTTCCTCTTTGCCTCTTTCCTTGCGGCTCCATATTCAGCATCCTTCTCCCAATATACCCAACATCTCCTCTGCACATGTCCAAACCATCTCAATTTTGCCTCTCTTGCTTTTTCTCCAAACTGTCCAACCTGAGTTGTCCCTCTAATATGTTCATTCCTAATCCTGTTCTACTTCGTCACTCCCAACAAAAATCTTAGCATCTTCAACTCTGCCACCTCCAGCTCCACCTCCTGTCTTTTCTTCAGTGCCGCCATCTCCAAACCATATAACATAGCTAGTCTCACTACCATCTAATTTCTATGGTGTTATCAACTAATGAAGAATGTGTCTGCACATCGCTTGTTCAATATTTCTCTGAAACATCAGTTTGTTTGAGTTTGTGTGTGAGATATTTTTGTTACATTTTATTAAGCAAGCTTAGAATTTCGTCATCGCTCGGGTATTATTCTCATGTGTGGCTACCAAGAATTTCCTTAATATTATAAGATGATAATAATAATAATGATAATTAATATTAACAATAATGATTTATATAGCACTTTTCTAAAACAGTATTACAAAGTGTGTTACAAAGAAAGAATAAACAGACAAGGCAAAAATAAGAATAACACCAAATAAGAGTAAGAATAAAAACAGTATAAATAAATAAAAAGATATCAAACATAAAAAACTTTCACAAAAAACAAAGTTTTAAGATGAGATTTAAAAGAAGTTATAGACTTGGTTTGTCTTGGTTCAATAGGAAGAGAGTTCTAGAGTGTGGGGGCTCTAACAGCAAAAGTCCAATCACCCTTTGTAACCGTGACCTGGGAATAACCAGCAGGGCTCCATCTGCAGATCTTAATTGTCGAGAGCGTGTGTACCAGGTCAATAAATCAGAAATGTATGTGGGAGCAAGATTGTTTAAGGCCTTAAAAGTGCGCAATAACATTTTAACATCAATTCAAAATGTAACTGGGAGCCAGTGTAGGGAGGCAAGCACAAGAGTGATATGGTCATGCCTCTTTGTCCTGGTAATGAGCTGAGCAGCGGTGTTTTGTACCAACTGCAGATGGTGGACGGAGCCCTTGCTGATACCCGAGTAAAGTGTGTGACAATAGTCAAGCCAAGAATAGATAAAAGCATGTACAACTTGTTGTAGATCGGCAATTGATAAAGATGACCTAATTTTGGAGACTATCTTGATCTGGAGAAAGTATGAGTGAGCAACATGTTTGATTAGATTATCAAAAGTGAGGTTAGCATTGAATATTACCCCACGATTCCTAGAAGCCTGCTTAAGACTACCTGAGCTGTGAATTGACTAACTGGCTCCTGCAACGGTAGGGAACCATTATACCCTGACTGTCTGTCATTAACAAAGGCAAGTTAAAATTGTCATCACATTTTTTACACAAGTTTATTGTTTTCTTTGAATTGAATTTTCACAATGTTGCTGTGAGTTTATTGGACTCACGTAACCTCCTGCCTAACAAACTTTTCTTTTGTTCTCTAGGCACTATGTTGTCAGAGGTCCAGAGAAAACACCCTATGAAGGTGAAACTTGAATAATGCCCCACTAGGATACCAACCAAAATGTTACACACATTAGTTCAGTTCGAGTTCAGTTCTCTGAAAATGTCACAGATTTATACTGAAATGCATGTTTGCCGGTGTATTGATCTTGCATTCACAGGAGGCTATTACCATGGAAAACTCATCTTCCCACGGGAATTTCCTTTTAAACCACCCAGTATCTACATGATAACACCGAATGGGAGATTCAAGTGCAACACAAGGTAAAACAGGTGGACTGTTGTTCGATTTTTGATGACTAACCCATCCAGGAATTTAGGCAACCTTTTCACCGCTGTCCTGGAACAGTCCCAAAAATAATTTGAACTGTCCCAGAGTCGGTGTAAACCTTCCCAAATTCTAAATGTTGTCTTTTTACTTTATTGTCATCTATAGTGCTTATTTGCATACAAACAATATTCAGCTGATTAGGAAATAAATGATTGTATATTCATTTAAATAATTTCTTTGATTAAAACAGATTCTTGACATTAGTAGTTTTCTGTATTATAAGCTGCTTAGAATTAGTGTAAGGAAGTTAAACAGGTTATAATTCCCTCTCTAGTCTCTTTTATATTGCTGTGAAAATGTCAAAGAATTTCTCTGTCAAACAGCTGTGTATTGAAGTTTCTTGTCAAAACAACATTTTACAATAACATTTGAACACATCATAAGGTTCCATTCAGGAAGGAATTTTCTTTTGTATTTTGTGTCATAGCCAGAACTTCCTTGTTTCTGTAGAGAAGTGGAAAATAAATTGATTTGATTTCGTCAAAAGGCCCCTCAGGTGGAAAGATTTCGCAAGAATCATTATGGCATATTATTATTGCTAGCCCTATAAGAAAAAAAAATCACACTAACGAAAATGGAACCATTATACTACATATCCGTGTGTTTCATTCACTGTCCCTAGGATACCACCTGCTCTAGACGGTAGGGAAGAAATCTGCCCAATTGTACTTGGCCAATTACCTCACTCTTCTGAGCCGTCCCAGTCACTGCTCCACCCCCTCTGCCAATCCGGGGAGGGCTGCAGACTACCACGTCTCCTCCGATACGTGTGGAGTCGCTAGCTGCTTCTTTTCACCTGACAGTGAGGAGTTTCACCAGGGGGATGTAGCGCATGGGAGATTCACGCTATTCCCCTCAGTTCCCCCTCCCCCCAAACAGGCGCTCCGACCAACCTGAGGAGGCGCTAGTGCAGCGACCTAGACACATACCCACATTCAGCTTCACACCCGCAGACACGGCCAATTGTGTCTGTAGGGATGCCCAGCCAAGCCGGAGGTAATAATGGGGATTTGAACTGGCGAGCCCCGTGTTGGTAGACAACGGAATAGACCGCTACGCTACCCAGACGCCCCCCTCAGGGAAGAAATTTTAACTCTCCGACCGAGCACAGAGCTTCTCTTAACATCCATCCATCCATCCATCCATTATCTTAACCGCTTATCCTGCTCTCAGGGTCGCGGGGATGCTGGAGCCTATTCCAGCAGTCATTGGGTGGCAGGCGGGGAGACACCCTGGGAGTGAAATTGTGTGTGTGTTTGTGCGCATGCACGTATGTGCACTTGCGGACAACCAGCTGCAGTCTGCTATGTTCACATTTTAGAGAATGTAATTAATATTCTCCTCATTAATGATGTCACCACCCATGACCCATCCACTATTCATCAGAGCGCCTGGCTAAAGTTAGCTTGCTAGTAGCCAGTAGCAGGATAAACTTTTTCAATCCAATGACTAATAAATACATCCATTTAAATTTGTCCTTACCTTAGACTCAGGGTTTGTAGGCCTACTTGGGTTCGATGAAGGCGATGCAGTGCCTTCTTGGTGCTCGATCTGTGCTTTGTTTAATCAGCACAACATATTTGCGACGTCCTGCCAGTAAGCCATTTGTGAGGGGATAGATGGACCAGTACCACAGGTGCATCTCGCGCTGAGTAGCCAGCCAGTGATAGTAAAAGCATGAGAAGACGCGGTCCATTGTAGTCAGTGCTCAGATCAGTTTGTCATTTGCTAAGCGAAAGTTTAAAAGAAAGAAATAATTATGTATTAAGATCCGGAGGTGTCCCAGGGAGGATCTTTGTTCATTCCAAGCACATTTTCTATCGTCCTTGGGATGAATCAGAATCAGAATACTTTATTCATCCCCGAGGGGAATTTGAGTAGACAGAACAACAGGACCTTCTTAGTCTTGAGCCCTGATTCATCCATTCAAACTGAAATTGAATAACACTTGGCTCGAAATTAATTGCAAAAAATTTCAACACGAGTTGGAAATTTGCCTGACAAAATAAAGTGAATGCCAATGAGCTTCAATCAGGCCTCCATTCAGGACTCTTGTTGAAGTGGCTGTCTGCGAATTGGATGACATGTTCATAGTGGTATGTGGTTTTCCTGCATTATAGACAAAACTTCTGTGATATACCAAGAATGGAGTAATAATAATAATTTTTTAAGAATTTATTTTTTTCCCTAAAGCGATCTAACTCATTCCAGTAAAGCGAGGCAAACTTTCACTGAAAGTTAATTAAAAAATGTTCATGTCTTTGCTGAAGACAGTGACTACTGCTGGGAATTTGTGTAGTTTGATGTTCAATATGTACTTAATGTATCTTGTCATCTTTGAAAATTATATGAACATTGGTTATTGTTTTTGGCTGTGAAAGCTGTGCCACCTTGCTCTTTTTAACCAACTAACACAGCTGATGGTATCTAACTTTCTCCATTTCAACACAGATTATGCCTGTCCATCACAGACTTCCACCCGGACACATGGAACCCTGCCTGGTCTGTATCCACCATCCTCACAGGCCTGCTGAGCTTTATGGTGGAGAAAGGCCCCACTCTTGGCAGTATTGAGACCTCTGACTACACAGTGAGTACATGTAAATGAGTGCTCATGCATGCAACATACATTGGATGGACAGATGCCCTTTGTCAGCTTTATTATTTGATATGCATTTTATTCTTCGTATTCCAGAAAAGACAGCTGTCGGCCCAAAGTTTGGCCTTCAACCTAAAGGACAAGGTTTTCTGTGAGCTGTTTCCTGATGTAGTCGATGTAAATGCCCATTCACTATCCCATATCAAACTATGTATTCATTCTGGTCTCTAACCTGCCACTATTTTTTCCATTACTTTCTTTGCTGATTTCATGTCTCTCCTTGTCCCAATCTATTTGTCCACCAGGAGATGAAGCAGAAACAGAAGGTCCAAGAGGAGTTGAGCGCACGCACTCAGCCCCTCCCGCTCCCTGATGTTGTCCCTAATGGTGACCCTCAACATGCCCATTATGGCCTTCCTGCCCTAAATGGAGGGCCTGTACCCTTGGGGGGTGCCAACCCTGCCCCTGGCCTCCAGCAGGCCAATCGTAACCATGGACTGCTTGGTGGGGCTCTGGCCAACCTATTTGTGATTGTAGGCTTTGCAGCATTTGCCTATACAGTCAAGTACGTACTGAGGAGCATAGCCCAGGAGTGAGAGAAGCTGATGAATTAGGCAGGTGTTCACTAGCAGGGGAGCTACCTAAATGGACTAGACATTCTAAAAACACTACATGGGGGAAGGACAATTAGCCCCTGTTAAAACCCCTCCACCACCAACGCCACTACCACCATGGACTTTGGAAAATGGAAGTTCAAAGCCACCCACCCAGGAATGATTGGTGGGGAAGTGGACTGGAGTGGTTGTAGGGCTGGGGGATTAGAGGGGGTTATAAAACTGGTTGTGATCCACTCTGCTTCAGTGGTTTATCTCTATAGCAGGTCACGCTTGGCTCATGGGTTGTAGAAATGGGAGTGTATGGATAGGCCTTGTTTGTTGGTACAGTCATTTTGTCTTGGGCAAAAAGTTGAAAACTTTGTTAATGTTGATGCTGGAGCATGGTGTTCTGTATACATCATTCCACTCTGTGGCACCATATTGAACGTTATCAATGAAACCTTGTTTGGTTCATTTCACAAGTTGGTGAATGTCAAAATGTGGGACTTTTGCCACAGAAAATTAAAATTCAGCAGGTGAAGCACACACTCTAGACTATGAGATGGCAGAAAGCAATCAGCCACGGATTTCACTTCGGGCGAAAGGCACCCGACGTATTTCAAAGTACTGTTTTTGTGAACAACACTTACACAGTAGGAATTGAGTACAAAGGTCTGGCTGGCAGACAGTCAAGTCTCCTTTTTTGTGACACATTTCTCTTTCTGTCTGAACACTGTACATTCATATCAAAACAAGGAAAGCCTGTCGTAGTTTGTCAACAGAAGGGAAGGGGGTTACCAAGAAGTTTAGTTTTGTAGTTTTAATGATAACTCCATGTATTGAGTTTTATTCAGTTTTCCCAGAGCCTCTCGGCACCGTGATCTTACTCCTCTGGCAAATCCAGTTGTAACTCCTCACTTTATAAAAGTCAGGCTAGGTTCATGGATCAACTTTGAGTTCATCCTGGAAAATGTGTAATGGTTTGACATGATGAGACATGTCGCACATCAAAGGTGCCACTCGGGTATTTTCCTTAGGCGTTATTTCAATGACTTTTCAGGTTTCCATTCTACAATCTTTAATTACGTCCGTGTAAAGAGGTAAATAAGTTTCACATTAAATTATGCTGGAGATGGGCAACTGTCAGTCTATGAGCAGACAAAGCTCAAATCTCAACAACAGCATATGTCTTAGAGGTGAAAAATTCTTCCTTTGCCGGAAGTTATGTGAAGTTGAGCTCTTCCAAATTGATCGAATTTCCAAGTGCTTTCACGCTAAAACGAGCATTTGTCACGGACAGATGAACAAGGAAGTCTTGACTGCTGCTGGCAAATGATTTGTAGTTGAGCGAATCACAGGGAACTGAGTTCTGTGCTTACTTGTGTGTGTGTGACCAAATACTGATGTGAGTTTACCTCTCAAGTCAACCCATGAGCTAAGCAGTCAATCTAGTCTGCTCAGAAGGATTTAGACACCACCACCATATTAAATTGGTTTAGCTGACCAGTATAGCGAAACTATATCGGTCTAAATAAAGAGATACAAGAAGAGAAGCAACATCTTTGTTTTTTTGTTTTTTTGGACAAGTTTTTGTTGAGTTCTCTTATTTATAATTTAGCCTTGGCGAGTCCTTTTCAAATGTGATTGCTAAGCAGTGCGGTGACTATAATGCAGGTCAAACGCAAAGCCCAGAGTCCATGCCCATAAGGTCTCATAATTTACTGTTGTGCATTGCTTTAATAGAGACAATTCTACTCTTTCTACTGTGTATCCATTGTCTCAGTAGAAAAACAGTCAAGCAGAGGACTTGCCTTTCTATTGCTCTTCTTTTATGGGCAGCAGCACATGAAATGACTGTAAACGATGAGGGTTTTGTTTGTGTGATTATAAAGCAAATGCCCAAATTTTCAAGCTACCACTATCCTGCGTGATATTGTATGTTTTCATAACAAAATGCAAATAAATTACCCTGGCTGTCAGGACGTTTTCGATAACGGGTATCTTAAATTCAATAACAAATATTTATTTTTAATGACAAATTTGTGTGGCGGCGTGCAGGGTTTCATTGCTCTGAAGAGTTATCATTTACCTGTTGTGACTGTGATGCCTAATAGAGGAGATTAATTAATGTGAGCCGCTACCTGACAAAACGAAAATCCAGTGGTGCTTTGTTTACCCAGAGACTGAACCAGAAAAGCAAGATTGCAATCAAGCTCCAAGTTTCTCTGGAAAGCAAGTTCCCCAGAATACCGCTTGATTGCCATTGGTTCACTGCTATTAATATGCAGATGACGCTTGCAGGAAATCAGATAGCTGGCAAGGTTTTCCTTAAAAATGTGGCAGCAAAGCCAGCACTCACAAAGCAGATGCCACGCTGAAACATGCCTGCATGATCAATACCTGGGCCCGTCACTTCCAGAGTAAGTAGTATTCTTATATACTGTATAACGTGTGTGTGTGTGTGTGTGTGTGTGTGTGTGTGTGTGTGTGTGTGTGTGTAATCCAGTGAGTCAAATTCTTTATGAGACAGTACAATCTTGTTTCATGCCATAAGCAATCGTCAGCTGTCAATACTTATTAGTTATTGACAGTCAATAAAACTACTACAAACCCCAATTCCAATGAAGTTGGGACGCTGTGTAAAACGTAAATAAAAACAATACAATGATTTGCAAATCCTTTTCAACCTATATTCAATTGAATACACTACAAAGACAAGCTATTTAATGTTCAAGCTGATAAACTGTTTTTTTGCAAATATTCACTCATTTTGAATTTGATGCCTGAAGCACGTTCCAAAAAAGCTGGGATAGGGGCATGTTCACCACTGTGTTACATCACCTTTCCTTTTAACAACACTCAATAAGCGTTTGGGAACTGAGGACACTAATTGTTGAAGCTTTGTGAGTGGAATTCTTTCCCATTCTTGCTTGATGTACGACTTCAGTTGCTCAACAGTCCGGGGTCTCCGTTGTCGTATTTTGCGCTTCATAATGCGCCGCACATTTTCAATGGGAGAGATCTGGACTGCAGGCAGGCCAGTCTAGTACCCACACTCTTTTACTACGAAGCCATGCTGTTGTAACACGTGCAGAATGTGGCTTGGCATCGTCTTGCGGAAATAAGCAGGGACAAAGGTTCATGGATCAACTTCCAACTTCATTGGAATTGGGGCTTGTAATAAAACTGCTGTTTTGGATTTGCCTTCCAGAGGAGTGTGCACAAAACTCATATTTTTCTTGTTTTTTTTGTTTTTTTTGTTTTTGCATGTGATCTATATTCTCTGTCTTCATGTCAGTTATTTTTGTGTTTCTTCTTCAGACCTCTGGACTGCAGAGCCGTCCACTTCAATTCTTTACACGGGGCTTAAAGGCTGTGGCTTTTTAGTGACATCATTCATCGCCATCTTCATCTTCATCATTATTGCCACCCTGTCACCATGGTTTTGAATGAAGAGCGAGAGTGTGCTGTGTGCTTCCAGGCATACACGCGCCACGAGCGGATCCCAAGGGTGCTGCACTGCAATCACACCTTCTGTTCCTGCTGTCTTCAGATCATGTCGAACAGAATGGAAAATGGTCTTTGCTCCACCGCCTGTCCATTTTGTCGTTGGATTACCTGTACTCGCGTCAGCCTTACTTTATCAGGATCCCTGTTCATCAATACAGAGATTTGGGACCAAATCACAGAGGACGAACACCAGCAGGAGGTGGAGGTGGAGGTGGATTGGGGGAAAATTGCCATAAAGATGCAACCCACCAAAGACATGCGGTAAGCAGTTCAATCAAAACTACCTTCTCATTATGTTTGAATGTAATTATTTCTACTTTTCCTGAAGAAAGTGCCCTTTAGATTGCAGCCAGCTGTAGCTTTTTACTGTTGTTCAGCATCGTTTTGCTCCGATGACCCTTCTGTGTGGCACCTCATTACTGAACAACTGTTCTCTCTGCTCCACTTCAGCTGCAGTTTAAGACCCCCCGGTCTTAAATCCAGACTCACAAAGTTCTTGAAACACTTCAGTTGTGTCGCCCGCCCCGCAAGACGATCAGACCGGACGTCTTGGACTATGATTTGACAAGAAGGTCCGTGGAAGAGGAATGGCATCTTGTGCTCAATCCTGCAAAAGTAAAGCGCGTAACTGACACGCTCTTGCCAGAGAGAAAATGCACGGAGAGAAAAAGCACATGAACAGCTTAAAAGAGAATCTGTGGAAGAAAGGCAATCAAGAGATGAATGGAGCTGGTCCTGTATCTTTTTATTTTATTTTTTTCACTTTAAGTGAAGTGGGGATTTTTTTTATGAGTTTATTTAGTGAACTGCCTTACAAACACTGAAAACTTTAAGGCTTTCCTAAAACTGGGAGCTTGCTTTGTCATCCCATAGTTAAGAGCAGTCAGTAATAATCGGTTAGCAGTTTTCAAACTGCTCAGCTGTAGACTGTCGCTGCAAAGCTGCAGGTCTATCGCTTTGCTTTTCTGTCCAAGTCTTTTTGGTTTGTGATTGATTGCGAAACCTTACTTGGCCTCAGAAAAGCGTCTTTGTAGTTTCAGTTTTTGAAATAAGTCTGTTGTCGGTGAACAATATTAAAAACCAAACACTTAATGATGCAAGAGTTTGGAGTTAAAAACCTTTTTTTTTTCTCTCATTCAATACAGGATACAAAGCCTATTATGTAAACCATTATGAATGATTAATGGCTGCATACTGCCCTCTTCTGTGAAATTTAAAAACTAAAAAGTTGAAAAGTGATATGGAATATCTCACACACACACACACACACACACACCATGTCACCTTATACTTGTGGGGACCCCTCATTGACTACCTTCATTCCCTAGCCCTTAACCCTAACCTTAACTATTATAACTACATGATGCCTAACCTTAACCCTTACCCTAGCCTTAACCTAATCCCAGTTCTAACCTTAACCCTAAACAATTTTCCTCATGGGGACCCATGAGATGTCCCCACAAGGGACATTTTTTTATCCCAATGGGGAAATTTGGTCCCCATTGGAATAGAAAAACTTGGTACACACACACACACACACACACAAGTACAAAATAGTATACAAACTGTGCTGTATATCAGAGCATATACTAAGTGAAAAACATAAAGTAGGGTGGAAGTCACATCCAGCCATGTATAGTTCATGTGAGATATGTTTTAATATAGAGATGAATACAACCACCACTGCCTCAAGCAGAGACATTAAAAACCTTATTAAACATGTTCTGCCTTAATGTGGATATTCCTTAAGGCTTTCCAATTTTATATTGTACAGCTGTGTTTTCATGCGTTTGGTTAGCCAAACCTAGGAAACTAAAACAGACAATTTTGGGGTTCACTTCAAATGGAAAATTGCCAATATAACCATTTTTAATTTATTTCAGAGGGTACTACACTATATGATGTGGTCTTAAAGGCCAATAAGTACTCCTGAAGACCAGGAGCATTAGAATAATAAACTTAAGTTTTCTTTGCACAGTAGAATGTTTGTTTTTCGATCAGATCGTGACAATAGCCTCAATAATTCAGTATTCCTCTGATCTTGATAAATGCACTCAACACTCCGTTAAGTGCAGAATTTTCTATTGTATGGGGACTTAACTTGTTCCCCCCTAGTTTTAGATGCCATGTCATTAAAGCACGAAACTATCACGTGCATTTAAATTAAACATTATCCCCAATTTAACCATAACTTTATAAACTGAAATTAAGGAAGAGCTTTGTGGCTTTTTATGGATGCTGCAAACCTCTTATCTGTGATGCCTCAATAACAATAAAAAATGACTTATGCACATAAAAAGAAACACTACTTAGAGTTTAGATGTTAGCCATAACACAAGGACTAATGGATTAGTGTGTAGCATTCAACATAACAATACATACAGGACTTCACACTGTGAGTGCAATGGATGTGATTTTACATAGACTAATATGTCGGAATTGCTTATATTAAATTTTGAGTGGACAAATTGAACAATTGTCCATGTAGTATGGAGATGGGGAGGATCATGACACAATACAAAAGTTTGATGTCAAAAATTGTAACATATGATTTCATATTGATGTATATGCTATCTGATTCATATGCTATATATAATACTATATTCACCAGGCATGAATGAAAAATTGAAAAACAGTGACGGTAGTATGGAGATGGGGATCCTAACATACTACAGGTCTGAAGTTTGTTAAGTTATTTTGTCTAGGGCAAAAAGTTGAAAACTTTGTTGATGCTGGAGCATGGTGTTCTGTATACATCATTCCACTCTGTGGCACCATATTGAATGTTATCAATCAAACCTTGTTTGTTCCATTTCACAGGTTGGTGAATGTCAAAATGTGGGACTTTTGCCACAAAAATTCAAAATTCAGGAGGTGAAGCACACACTAGACTATGAGATGGCAGAAAGCAATCAGTAGCCATGGATTTCACTTCAGGTGAAAGGCACCCGACATATTTCAAAGTACCGTTTTTGTGAACAACACTTACACAGTAGTAATTGAGTACAGAGGTCTGGCTGGCAGACAGTCAAGTCTCCTTTTTGTGACACATTTCTCTAAGTCAACTAAGTTGACCTCTGATACATGTGGAGTCGCCAGCTGCTTCTTTTCACCTGACAGTGAGGAGTGTCACTGCAGAAATGGTGAGGGAGACAGCTAGGAAGGTACTTGGTGTGTCATCAGGACAGAGGAAGGAAGACAAGGAGACTTGGTGGTGGAATGAGGAAGTACAGCAAAGTATACAGAGGAAGAGGTTGGCAAAGAAGAAGTGGGATAGTCAGAGTGATGAAGAAAGTAAACAGGATTACAAGGAGATGCAGCGTAAAGTGAAGCGAGAGGTGGCAAAGGCAAAGGCATATGGTAAGTTGTATGAGAGGTTAGAGACACTAAGGAAGGAGAAAAGGACTTGTACCGATTGGCTAAACAGAGGGGCCAAGCTGGGAAGGATGTGCAGCAGGTTAGAGCGATCAAGGATAGAGATGGAAATGTGCTGACAAGTGAGGAGAGTGTGATGAGAAGGTGGAAGGAGTACTTTGAGGGGCTGATGAATGAAGAAAATGAGCGAGAGAGAATGTTGGATGATGTGGGGATAGCGAATCAGGAAGTGCACTGGATTAGCAAGGAGGAAGTAAGGGAAGCTATGAAGAGTGGAAAGGCAGTTGGTCCAGATGACATACCTGTGGAGGCATGGAGATGTTTAGGAAAGACGGCAGTGGGGTATTTAACTAGTTCGTTTAACACAATCTCGGAACGTGAGAGGATGCCTGAGGAGTGGAGAAGAAGCATACTGGTAACGATTTTCAAGAGTAAGGGTGATGTGCAGAACTGTAGCAATTACAGAGGTATAAAGTTGATCAACCACAGCATGAAGATATGGGAAAGAGTAGTGGAAGCTAGGTTAAGAGGAGAGGTGATGATTGGTGACCAGCAGTATGGTTTCATGCCATGAAAGAGCACTGCAGATGCGATGTTTACTTTCAGAATGTTGATGAAGAGAAGGCCAGGAGTTACATTGTGTTTTTGTGGATTTCGAGAAGGCATATGACAGGGTGCCGGGTGAGGAGGGGTGGTATTGTTATTCTATGTTAAGTACACTGAGAGAGCCACAAAACCAGAGTTCCATGTATGTGCAAACCTACATGGCCAATAAACATGATGGCTGTTGCAGCTAGAAAAGTGCTGTATAAAATGCAACTTGATTGATTGATTGATTCTGATTACCTTGTGAATTTGGGCTATACAAATAAACTTGACTTGTAACGACTTGTAAGGATGAAAACAAGATATTTGGACAGCCTCTCCAGACTGTCCTGCTGATATGAAGCCTCCCTTCACGTTTAACGAAGAGAAATAAAGAGAAATTTAAATTGTACGCAAATTTGACTTGTTCTTCATTGTTGCTCCATCCTCTTACTCATCCCAGTTTAGAATTGAGTATCTCAATGTTAGAAGTGGTGAGGGTTATATTTGCCTTTCCCCTTCTTCCTTTTCTTACATGCTTGGACTGTTTTCAATGACCCTGTTTTTAAAATGCGTTTTGGGCCATCGGATCACAAGTGGGCAGCGAGACACGTCGCCGTTTACACCTGTGTCTATCATGCGTCTCCAACTGCGTCCTACGGACTATTTGTGATCAGATTTCGTTAATCCGAAGAAGATTTCCTGTTACGTCATTGTCGAGGACGCATTGGGACGCATTGACGTTCACACTACAAAAGACATGTGGTCAAATGCGTGCCAGAGCGCCTCGGCAAGTGGCTTGAGTAACCGGTTCACAAAACGTTTTGGTGGTCGTTTACACTTGTATTTAGCACTGTCCACTTGGGATCCGATCGCAAAAAAACGCATTTTAAAACCAAGTGTAAACGGGATCACTGAGAAATGATTGAAGGAGTAGTTAAGCAGTGCTTATAAGAGGACGTCACTGTGAGGTGCCGGCGCATTCCCTGGTGTTAGTTAATGCCGGCAGTTTGCGTACATACGCCTCAGGATACGCCACTTTGAACACGCTGTCCAGGACACTACTAAGTTCACACCTTTCCAGCTCAACAACATGGACTAAACTGAACCAACCTACCCCGTTGTGTTCTATGCATACGTCGGTAGGTGGCACCGATGTTATGAATGCCCTGTTGGCGTGTAACGTAAGTCAGAGAAGAAGAAACGATTGCTCGTTACCACTGTGCTCCGTGCTTTACTTACTTGTACATACACTGCTTACACAACACACATCCAAACATAACAAATTGGCGGCGAGCTCTGTACCCGCTCTACTGAAGATGGTTGCAGTTGCACCTTTTTCTACACCTTTATTTTTTATTTTTTGCCGTGCCTCGGTGAGCCTCCGCTGCCATTCAACACCTGGTTGAAAATGTTCCGCAACTATCTGCAAGTGGTTGCAACGAACACAGACGACTGGCCGCATACTCGGAAACGAGCATTACTTCTACAATGCCTGGGGACTGCGGGTCAGAGCCTCTGCTATACGCTGCCGGACCAAGGTCGGACCCCGGAAGGTGCTGTAAAAGCCTTAGAAGCACATTTTACTCCACGTCGGAACATAGTGGCCGAGCGCCCCCAGAAAGCGCGGCCAAACTCCCAGTGAATCTGCGCTACAGTACGTTGCAGCATTAAGAGACTTGGCATCTACGCGTGAGTTGGTAAACTCGGATGGAATGCTACGAGATCAGTTGGTGGAAAACGTTTTTAACCGTCGCGTACGAGAGAGACTGCTCCTAGAACCGGACTTAACGTTGCTAAGAGCCATTACAATCGCAACACGGATGGAAGCCGTTGCTGAGCAAGCTAAGCTCATTGCTGGTGAGCGCTCAACGCCCGTGTAAACTGTCTGCACATGGCGCTGCACGCCGCCATCGCAATCCGCCGAAGCCTCCGTCTGCATCGCTGGCTGCTGCTTCTCGTCATGCTTTGTCTCCCCCTGCTGCTGCTGTTGTTTCTTCTCGCCCTACATCCAACCGGACCTGCTACCGTTGCGGATCTGATCGACATCTTGCAAAACGATTCATCGTGCCCCGCTGCCTCCGCTCTCTGTAGGCATTGCAACAAGACCGGACATTTTGCGCGAGTGTGTCGGTCTTCGCGAACACGCTCTGTGCACGAAATTGACTTGCCTGATGTTCAGATCCTCTACTTGTATGAACATACAGCATCTGACAAAATCCGTTGCACGGTTAACATGAAGCCTACGACTGCTTCAGTGTCTGTGGGACTGACGGTGGATTCGGGCTCCTCCGTCTCTATTCTTGTTGAATTAACGTTAGCCATCCTACACGAATTAATTGTCTTGCCAAGACATAAACATAAAGTGTGCCATTCAGGCGGAAAATGACACACACCCACACCGTGCTCTTGCGTTCGAACAAGAGAAGAAATTTTATTTGACACATGCGCAGATCTATATATACAATACGGGTCCTCACAGGATCAAACAGCTGGTCATTGACAATGCGTGGATGAGACTGCATTAGATCACATGTTCAACACCCCCACTCAGGCTCATCTTTACAGCAGTGTCAAAATAACAAAAACAAAATAATGTCACCCATGTTCCCATACACCAGTAGAATCCTATGGTTACCTAGGTCCTTCCAAACAGGTAACACTTAAACCTCTCAACTTTTGGTTTTGTTAGTGGCTTGGTCAGCACATCTGCCACCATGTTCTCGGTGGGACAGTACTCAATTGTAACTTTACCATCAATATGTGCAGACCGTACAAAATGGTATTTTACGTCTACGTGTTTACTCCGTTGTCTACACACTGGGTTCTTAGACAGTTCAATAGTTCCCTGGTTGTCTTCATATATTACAACTGGTGTGTGCTGTTTATCTTTATCTAGACCATGAAGTAACTGTACCAAATACATGCTCTTTTGGAAATTAGATGCTAGAGCCATATATTCGGCCTCACATGTTGACAGAGCCACTGTAGGCTGTTTCCTGCTTTTCCAGGATATCACTGGACCATCTCTGGTTAAGCTAAAGCAGTACCCGGTGGTACTGCTCGGGTCACTCTGATCTGACACTCAATCGACCTCACTGTAACCTTCCAGCTTAAGGTCCTGGTCACTTTGCTGGTAAGACAGTTCAAGACCAATAGTGCCCTTCAGGTACCGTAACACCTGCTTTGCTGTTTCCCAATGTTGTTGTTTCGGCTGTGCCAGGTGCTGGGACAATTTGCTGACTACCCAGCTAAGATCTGGCCTTGTAGATGTCATAATGTAAATCAGACTACCCACTATCTCTCTGTAGCCTGTGGCATCCACAGTTTCCCCCTCTCCATCAAGATCGAGCTTCTGCTCACAGGGAGTTCGTCTCGGTTTACACTCAGACATTCCAAACCTTTTGAGCACTTTTTCAATGTGTCTTTTCTGACTCATCTTTATCACACCCCTGCTTTGTGTGAAATCCATGCCCAGGAAGTGTCTGAGTTCCCCGAGATCTTTCATCTTAAACCTCTTTTCCAGCATCCCCTTTACCTCTCTGATCAGGTTATTGCTGCTGGCTGCAATAAGCAGATCGTCCACCCAAATGATCAAAATCACCCTTTCACCATTAGACTGTTTTTCATAGACACAGTTGTCTGCTGCGTTCTGTTCAAAACAGTTTTCTACCGGGTGATCATGAAATAGCTTATTCCAATTACGTCCAGATTGCTTTAGACCATACAAAGACTTGTTGAGTTTGCATACTAAATGTTAATTAGTTTTAGACTTTACTTCAAATCCCTCAGGTTGCTCGATGTAAACCTCACAATCTATTGGAGCGTGTAAATAAGCTGTTTTGACATCCATTTGGTGGAGCACAAGGTCATCCTGTGCGGCTTTCTGCATGAGAATCCTCACTGAGGTCATGCTAGCGGTCGGAGAGAAGGTCTCCTTGTAATCTATACCTTCTACCTGGCTGTACCCCTTTGCTACATATCTAGCTTTGAAAGTCTCAGGTTGGTCAGGGCTTTCTTTGACAGCAAAATCCCAACGCCCCCCCACTGCTTTTTTTCCCTTTGGCAGTGGACACAGGGTGAAGGTGTCATTCTCTTTTAATGAGGTAAATTCGTCCTCCATTGCTTTGACCCACTTCTGAGATCTTTCAGAGCTAATAGCCTCTGTATATGTTTTGGGTACATCATAGACAGCTCTATAGAAATAATCCACCTCCTGTTCATCTTCAGTATGTTCAGTCTTACACTGATAGTCCCTAAAATATGCTGGTGGTCTTCTACTTCTGTCTGGGTAGTGGCATGTGCCCCCACTATCACCTTGAACCCTAGGTGATGTGCCACTTTCACCCCTTGCCTCTGTAGGCACTGTCTGACTAGCCTGGGGCTGTTCACCTAGCCTAGTTGGTGCTCCATTCAGCTCAGTGTCATCATAACAATCATCATCAGAATAGTCATGTGGACCTGTCTGGATCTGGCTGCCCTTCAATATGGGCTTGACTTGTCTGTGCTTTGACACTCTCCCTGTCTCTGGGAAGTACACGTTGTATGCAGAGCTATATTTGTCATACCCTATGAAAATGTCCTTTTCACACCTTGGATCAAGTTTCTTTTGGTCTTGCTTATAAGCATAACACTCAGTACCAAATACCATCATGTGAGCAATATTGGGAGTTTTACCTGTGAAAGCACTATATGGAGTTTGCCCAAGTCGCTTGCAATAGCATCTGTTGCGTATGTGCGGCCGTTTGCACTGCAAACCTCCATTGCTTTTTTGGTAATTTACTCTCAATAAGCATGCACCGGCCCATGTCAAATAATATTCTCCAATTTCTCTCTGCTGTGCCATTTTGATGCGGCGAATAAGGAGCACTAGTCTGATGACTGATCCTGTTCTCCCCAAGAAGGTCTTGGAACTCTCTCCCAGTGAATTCTGTACCATTGTCAGAGCGTATAGTCTTGACTTTCCTGTATGGGGCAGTGTCAGCTAGGAATTTCTCTGTGGCTCTAGATGTGTCGCTTTTTGTCTTAAGGAAATAGGTCCAAGTCATACCACTATGGTCATCAGTGAAGGCTACTGTGTATCTATACCCGTCTCTGTCGGTTGGGTCCATAGGACCACACAGGTCAGTGTGAACTAGTTCTAGTATCTCTGTAGCTTTGCTATCAGCCTGTCTGTTTCTCAGCTCAACCGTTTTGCCCTCTATACATATGTCACAGTTGAGAGTGGACTTATCACACTTTCCCTTGATTTTCATGCCATCAACCACATTCTCCAATCGGGAGACATCATCAAAGTTACAGTGTCCAAGTATTCTGTGCCACGTTTGAATATCATGACACACCTTGACCTTGTCATTGTTTTCATCAGTAACCGTGGGCAGATAATACAGTTTACCACATACCTCAATGTTAAACCTTGTAGCATCATTGACACCCATCCAGTTATCGCCATCTTTGAAATGCAATTCTGCCCCGTTGCCTGTAGCTGCCCTCACAGAGAAAATATCTTGTGGAAAGGTTGGTATTTACAAAGCATTTTTCAGTAGTGCTGTCACCTTGTGACCCTTACTGTCTACAAGTGAGATTTCTGCTTCTCCAATGGCTTTGGCAACCCCAGTAACTTTAGTACCATCATTTAGTTCAATCACATGGTTCTCAGGTCTGAAAGCTTTATCGATAGTCTTAAACTTCTTAAAGTCACTTATCATGCGCGATGTCGCACCACAGTCGACCATTAAGCCTTTAGTGTTAACCGTCCTCTTCACTGGACTACCGCTATCGATCAGCTTAAAACAATACGACCTGTTATCACTGCAGTCCCCATCGTCTGCGTCTTGTCTTCGCCCATGCTGGTCTGCGGCTCTTCGTTGTGGCTCTTCTCCCATCGCCCGCGACATGGAGTCCCGCTGTCTTCCCCGGCGTGGCGTGTCACTCCTGCGGTCTCGTCTCCTCTCGTCAGGTAGGTTGTTGTTGGGACACGTCCTGGAAATGTGTCCCATACGGTGGCATCTCCAGCATTCAACGTTGGTCGAATCTGGTCCTCTGTCCTCTGGTCCTCCGTCCTCTGCCTCGTCCCCGCGTCTCGCATCACGTTGTCCTCGGTCAGGTCACTCGGCTTGAATCTTTCGGTGTCCTCGAAGTTCCTCAGCTTTGCCTTGAAGTCACTGAACGTCAGATTCTCGCCCGTCTGAGTAATATGGACGACAAACGGTTTAAATAAGTCCGGCAGGCCTTTCACTACCATCGCAACTTTCAACCCGTCACTGATATTCTCGTCTGCCCCCGCCAACCAAGCGAATCTTGTCTCAGCTCGAGCAATATATTCTGTGACAGTCTCGTTGCTTCGCACGTGGAGGGCCGCGAGCTCGCAGTATAAACGTACTACACGCGGCTTTCCTTTGCCCGCATAATGCCCCCGTAGTATCGTCAACGCCTTGCGTCCGTCTCCTGCCGCCTCTCTCATAACAAGCGACAAACTCTTGTTGTCTAAAACGTGCACCAGTTCCGCGTGTGCCTGTGCGTTCTTCGCAACGTCGGCTGCTCGTACAGCGTCGGCGTCCTCATCTCCGCCAACCTGTGGCTCGGCTTTGATTGTTGCCGAAAGCCCGCGCAGTTCCAAATGTGCGAGGAATCTCGTTTCCCACAGTTCGTACGACCTTTCATCGCCGTCAAACAACAGCCGGCTAAATCGTTGGCTAGACATAGCGCTGGGCCCATAACCTGTTGAATTAACGTTAGCCATCCTACAGCGAATTAATTGTCTTGCCAAGACATAAACATAAAGTGTGCCATTCAGGCGGAAAATGACACACACCCACACCGTGCTCTTGCGTTCGAACAAGAGAAGAAATTTTATTTGACACATGCGCAGATCTATATATACAATACGGGTCCTCACAGGATCAAACAGCTGGTCATTGACAATGCGTGGATGAGACTGCATTAGATCACATGTTCAACAATTCGGCCGAAACATCTCTACGTAAAAGGAGAACACCTGCCGCCTCCTACAGTAAAGTGAGTTACCTACTCCCGTGCTCCTATCCCTGTGCTTGGATGTCTACCTGCGACTGTTTCCTGGACTGACTCTACATGCTCAATTGCACTCTTCATCGTTGAATCCGGTACTGCTCTGCTCTGCTCGGTATGAATCTCATTAATGGCCTGAGCCTGTGCTTTAAAGGTTCCGCTGTGCTACCAGTTGCCCCGATGAAGTCTGCACCTGTGATGTCCACCGCTCCTGTGACTCCGACTACGCTGGGTTGCGTAAAAGGATTTATGCATAAGGTGAAGATCTGTCATGCATTTGCTTTGCCTTACACATGTACGAGCTCATCGCGGGATCTACCCAGTCACTACTTCCCCGTTCCTGAACAGGACATCAATGAAGCCATGAACACTCGCACGACCCCTGCTCGTGTCAGACGACCGCCTACTTGGATTCAAAACTATGTTACTTAAGCACACACTCAAATTACAGTTACGCATACACTTGTCTACGCACACCATTCATATACACGCTCATATACCTTTTATACATGTAACCCACTCAAAAATAACCTACAAGCAGGGTTAGGTTATTTACAGTCTAATTTCCCATTTCTAGGTATATTTTAATTATATGTTTCATCTGCATATTATTTTAGTCCAGCAGAGGGCAGTAGTGGTGCTGCAGATAATGAAACCTACCGCAACGTTTCTCAGGGAGAGGAAGAGCGAAGTCGGAAAACAGCGGGGAGTAGTAAAATGAAGTTGAAACGCGAGCTCTAAGAAAAAATGGAATTAAAGAAATAGTTAGAGGGTTTTCTCCACAGAAGCCACCTCTAAGCAAATAACAAACAGAACGGGGTTGAAATTCTGACGGGGATTTTCGAGAATTGTATTCTTTTCTCCGGCAAGTGTCTTACTAAGTGTTCACCATGTGCGTTGCTAGCAAACATAGCATAATGGATTTGTTTCACAAGTAGATGAGCTGTACCAACGTAAGCAAAAAAAAAACAATCGGAGTTAATCTCAAGTTAAACTAACGAAAGTGTTATTAGAAGCTATTTCACATGTGCAGCGATTGAGAGAATCGAATGTATACCAATTGTAAGCTGCTATATGTTCGTGGATATGGATTTTTGAGTGATATTAGTGTCAGATCTGGTCACGTTTAGTTGATAAGTCATTGAACGTTGCCCTGCTATGCAGGTTGTTTTTTTCTTCTTGAGATGATTTGGGACAGTCCATTGAACCAGTCGCCAACGGACCCGCGGCAGACGAACAGAGGGCGTGAAGAGGAACATCTCGCCAGCAACCGGAACTGTCCTACTCCACATGTCTTCATTTCATCGGGCAGATAAGTGCTGAGATCTCACCACACTTACTACAAAAACATACTACCCGGGTAGATGAACATTGTTTACTTTTATTTTTTGGGGGGCTATTTCGTCAGAGCTCTGAAAGGTTTTTTTTTTCATTTTCTATTTTGTGTTTAATGTTGCAGTAAAATAAATGTCGGCCGTTGAGTAAAATGTAATAGGTGTTTTCGTTCCTCTACTCCTCTTTGAAAAGTACCTTAAACAAGCACTTGTAGTTTATTGTGTAACAATAGGAACTATTGTTAGGAACCATTGTTTAGTTCCTTGTTTACACAGGGGTCGTTTAGGTTGTTGCACCTGGAATAACGGACCGAGCATGATGCATAACCTTACGTGCCGAAGTTATTATTAAAGTTTATAGCCCCGTGGGGTTGAAACGAGTTGTAACGTCTCATTGGTAGAAGGTAACAACACACTTTAACATGGTGGCAGCGGCGGACGACTCGGTTTTAAGTTTGGTGCAGAAAAGTTTCTAGGAGCGGGAGAGCGGTTAGTGTTCCTAAGCAACGTTCAGTATATGTTAGCATTAGCTGCTAGCGTGAGACTGCCGTGTGACATGGATGGGCTTAAACCACCGCAAACGTTATGTCTGGACTCAAGCAACCTTTCGAGGACATGGAAGACCTGGAGGGACGAGTTTGCTCTGTATGTGGATTTAGCCATGGCTGACGCCGATGACAAACAGAAGGTGAAACTGTTCAGCTATCTTGTCGGGGAGAGCGGCAGGGAACTTATGGACACGTTACCGGGCGACACACCGAAGGATGCATGGACGTTAGATGACGTTATCGAGAAGTTTGATGATCACTGCGACCCCAGCGTTAACGAGACTGTGGAACGTTATCGTTTTTTTACAAAAACCCAGGGCACCAGTGAAAATATAGACCATTATGTCATGGAACTGAGAGTGTTGGCAAGAACATGCAACTTTGGGACAGTGAGAGACTCGCTCATTCGGGATCGGATTGTGTGTGGAGGTAACAACACAATCGTAAGAGAAAGACTGCTCCGAGAGAAAAACTTGACACTGGACACATGTTTGCAGCTGTGCAGAGCCGCTGAGCTCTCAAACGACAATGTGAAAACCATCTCGGGATCGATGGTGGAAGAGGTACATGCAGTGCAAGGAGCACAGTATCGGAAACAGACGAGCAACACTGTGGAGTGCAGATATTGTGGAAAAACGCATGAGAAAAGTAAACAAAAGTGCCCAGCGTTTGGGAAGAAGTGCACAAAGTGTGGAAGAGAGAACCACTTTGCAACAAAATGCAGAGTAAAACCGGAACTAAGGAAAAAGAAATATGTGAGTAAAATAACAACTGAATCTGAGAGTGATGAATATGAAGATATTATCACCTGTGTAAAAGAAACTGAGAAAATGAAGAAAACTCAGCTTCTCTATGCTGGCATGCTTCTAGGCAAGGACAGGATCAAATTCCAAATAGACTGTGGTGCCAGTTGCAATATCATCCCAATTAACCTGCTGAATCCAGATGCCAAATTAGAACACACGAAGAGTGTACTAGTAATGTACAATAAAACCAAATTAAAACCACTGGGAAAATGTAAAGTGAAAATAAGAAACCCGAGAAACAACAAGCTATATTGCTTAGAGTTCCAGGTGGTGAATGCAGCTGGTACAGTGCCTCTGCTGGGTAGGAGAGCCAGTGAGGCCATGAAATTTATAAAAGTGCAATATGAAAACATCATGACAATAGACAGTATTGTCACAACAGAAACAACAACAGGACAGTGGATAATGGGACAAATTAAAGATGAGTATGCTGATGTGTTCATTGGCGATGGCTGCCTCGAGGGAAAATACAAAATAGAGGTGGACAGCACAGTGAAACCAGTACAGCTGCCAAAGAGGCGGGTCCCAGTCGCCATGATGAAACCACTGAAGGACGAGCTACAGGACCTACAGCAAAGAGGGATCATAACACCTGTGGAATGCAGTACAGATTGGATCAGTGCAATGGTGGTGGTACAGAAACCAAGTGGGAAACCAAGAGTGTGTATCGATCCCAAGCCTTTGAACAAAGCTCTAAAGCGCAGTCACTTCCCACTGCCAACCATTGAGGACATTTTACCGGACTTGTCAAAAGCAAAAGTGTTCACAGTGTGTGATGTCAAGAGTGGATTCTGGCATGTGCAGCTGGAGGAGGAGTCCAGCTATTTAACAACATTTGCCACTCCATTCGGACGTTACAGGTGGCTGAGGATGCCAATGGGGATAAGTCCGGCCCCAGAAATCTTTCAGAGAAAGCTCACACAAGCGCTGGACGGTGTACCGGGCTTGTACATTATAGCTGACGATGTACTGATCACAGGCCAAGGGGAAACACAGGAGGAAGCTGAGCGTGACCATGATGGAAAACTGAGACTGTTTCTTGAAAGATGCAGACAAAAGAACATCAAGCTGAACAAAGACAAATTCAAGCTGAGACAAAAGGAGACCACATACATTGGACACCGCCTGACGGCTGATGGACTCAGGGCGGATCCAGAGAAAGTGCTTGCCGTTGAGAAGATGCCGGCACCGACTGATGTGAAAGGAGTGCAAAGGCTGCTAGGTATGGTAAATTATCTAGCCAAGTTTTGTCCCCACCTCTCAGACCAGTGCATAGTGTTGAGAGATTTGACACACAAAAACAGGGAGTGGAACTGGACAGCACAGCACGAGGAGGCTTTCCTCAAATTGAAAGAGACTATAGCAAAGGTCCCAGTACTGAAATATTACAACCCAGATGAGGAACTCACAGTGCAGTGTGACGCTTCAGACACAGGTTTAGGCGCAGCGCTCATGCAGATGGGTAAGCCAATAGCATTTGCAAGCAGAGCACTCACTCAAACAGAGCGTGGGTATGCACAAATAGAAAAGGAGTTCTTAGCAATGGTTTTTAGCATGGAAAGATTTCACCAGTACACATACGGCCGAAAAGTGACGGTGCAAAGTGATCACAAGCCGTTGGAAACAATAGTGAGAAAACCTCTACTAAGTGCACCCAAAAGGCTGCAGGGAATGATGCTGCGCATACAAAAGTATGATCTAGATGTAGTATATGTGCCAGGTAGAGACATGCTGCTAGCAGACACTCTGAGCAGAGCTTATCTTCCTGAGAGTGCACCGGATGCAGAACTAGAGACTGTCAACATGGCACAACACTTACCTATCGCAGCAGACAGGCTACATGATATACGATCTGCCACAAAAGAGGATGAAACACTGCAGCTTCTCATCAAAATGATGCAGCAAGGATGGCCTGACGATAAGTCAAAAACACCAAGGGAAATCAAGCCCTACTTCTCATTCCAAGAGGAGTTAAGCCACCAAGATGGAATAGTGTTCAGGAGTGAGCGCGCTGTCATCCCTGATTCATTGAGGAAAGACATCACTTGCCGCCTACACGCATCACATCTGGGTGTGGAAGGATGCCTACGGAGGGCTAGGGAGTGTGTCTATTGGCAGGGCATGAACGACCAAATAAAATCATATATAGCAAAGTGTGACATCTGCAGATCAATGGACATTAAACAACAAAAAGAAACACTAATGTCACATGATGTGCCAAGCAGGCCGTGGGCAAAGGTGGGCACGGATCTGTTCATGTTTGAAAACAAAGACTACCTCATAATTGTTGATTTTTTCTCAAATTTTTGGGAAATAGATTACCTGGCAGATACCAAGTCAACCACAGTGATACGGAAGCTGAAAGCTCATTTTGCCCGCCAAGGTATCCCAGATATTGTAATCTCGGACAATGGCCCACAGTATTCGTCACAAGAATTCCAGAAGTTCAGTCGACTGTGGGGATTTCAACATAAAACCTCATCACCAGGTTACCCGCAAAGCAACGGCAAAGCTGAGTCAGCTGTTAAGACAGCAAAAAGACTCTTGCTCAAAGCCAAGGCTGCTGGACGGGATCCTTATCTCGCCCTTCTGGACCACCGCAACACACCATCACAGGGTACTGATACCACACCAGCACAGCGGCTGCTCAGTCGCCGTACCAAAACACTACTGCCAACCAAGGCAAGCCTGTTACAGCCGAAAGTTGTGCAGGTGAAACAGGATTTACAAAATAACCAACAACGGCAGAGGGCATACTACGACAGGTCGGCTAAAGACTTGGACACGCTTGCCCCAGGTGAATGTGTGAGAGTTCAGCCTCTCGCACCCCACACTGGCTGGAGAGTGGGCAAGGTGCTGAGGCCGGTCGATAGGAGATCCTATGAGGTCCAGCTGCACACGGGTGGTGTCATCAGGAGAAATCGCAGACACCTCAGGCATGCACCAGGGGCAATCTTCACTGACACTATGGACATGGAGATCAGCAGCCCCAGTCAGCCAGAGAGTGTTGAACCCGGACATTCAGAGAGTGTTCCTTCTTGCAGTGTCTTAGCAGGAAACAAAACCAAGGACACTGGTGACAGGGCCAACCCTGTTACCACCAGATCAGGCCGCTCTGTTGTGCAGCCGCAGCGATACAAAGACTTTGTGACCTCACATAGATGAATGGATCTGTAGCACTAATGGACTTTGGGGGGGGCATGAATGAAAAAGAAAAAAAAGTGAATCACAAATGTTGTGCAAATGTATTAAAGGTTCTAAAAAAAAAGAGAAGAAACTGAAAAGAGAAAGGATGTAACAATAGGAACTATTGTTAGGAACCATTGTTTAGTTCCTTGTTTACACAGGGGTCGTTTAGGTTGTTGCACCTGGAATAACGGACCGAGCATGATGCATAACCTTACGTGCCGAAGTTATTATTAAAGTTTATAGCCCCGTGGGGTTGAAACGAGTTGTAACGTCTCATTGGTAGAAGGTAACAACACACTTTAACATATTGTATACCTATCAAGTGCCCACCTTACATACATGTATACCTTTTTATACATATTGTAGCGAATTCAGGGGGCAACCACAGGAACTGCCGCAGCCGGGACGCGAACCCGTATTTCCCTCACCGCGGACGACAACGTCAACCAGTCGACTAAAGGGTCCGACCGGTTAGCCAAGGGCTATGCATCCGTGATCGTTACATTGCCCCCTTCCTTCGGGATTCGCGTCCCCGCGAATCGCCACAGCCAGGATGCGAATCTGGGGCTCCCGCAGCACGGGCGACAACATTAACCAGTCGACTAAAGGTTCCGACCCGTTAGCCAAGGGCTATCGAGCCTATTCATCCGTGATCGTTACAATGTGTAACGTACATGATTAAGTACGGGTTAGACGCTATAGTCGAGCGGTTAGCGATATCTCCCGCGGCGCGGAAAATATAGGTTCGCGTCCCGGCTGCGGCAGTCAGTGTTGTGTAGTTGGTTCAGCATCAGACATCAACACACGAAGTAGGAGAGCATGTACTTTACTTAGCATTGTTTTTCAGCGACACGTTTTCTTCTTCTACTCCTTCTACACATTGCGTAACTCACAGTACCTGGAACATATAAACCACAGTAGTGCCACCTAGCGGTCTCCAACGTAAATAGCATTAGCAGAACACAATGTATCACTATGTACACTACCGTTCAAAAGTTTGGGATCACCCAAACAATTTTGTGTTTTCCATGAAAAGTCACACTTATTCACCACCATATGTTGTGAAATGAATAGAAAATAGAGTCAAGACATTGACAAGGTTAGAAATAATGATTTGTATTTGAAATAAGATTTTTTTTACATCAAACTTTGCTTTCGTCAAGAATCCTCCATTTGCAGCAATTACAGCATTGCAGACCTTTGGCATTCTAGCTGTTAATTTGTTGAGGTAATCTGGAGAAATTGCACCCCACGCTTCCAGAAGCAGCTCCCACAAGTTGGATTGGTTGGATGGGCACTTCTTTGAGCAGATTGAGTTTCTGGAGCATCACATTTGTGGGGTCAATTAAACGCTCAAAATGGCCAGAAAAAGAGAACTTTCATCTGAAACTCGACAGTCTATTCTTGTTCTTAGAAATGAAGGCTATTCCATGTGAGAAGTTGCTAAGAAATTGAAGATTTCCTACACCGGTGTGTACTACTCCCTTCAGAGGACAGCACAAACAGGCTCTAACCAGAGTAGAAAAAGAAGTGGGAGGCCGCGTTGCACAACTGAGCAAGAAGATAAGTACATTAGAGTCTCTAGTTTGAGAAACAGACGCCTCACAGGTCCCCAACTGGCATCTTCATTAAATAGTACCTGTTAGAGCCTGTTTGTGCTGTCCTCTGAAGGGAGTAGTACACACCGGTGTAGGAAATCTTCAATTTCTTAGCAATTTCTCGCATGGAATAGCCTTCATTTCTAAGAACAAGAATAGACTGTCGAGTTTCAGATGAAAGTTCTCTTTTTCTGGCCATTTTGAGCGTTTAATTGACCCCACAAATGTGATGCTCCAGAAACTCAATCTGCTCAAAGAAGTGCCCATCCAACCAATCCAACTTGTGGGAGCTGCTTCTGGAAGCGTGGGGTGCAATTTCTCCAGATTACCTCAACAAATTAACAGCTAGAATGCCAAAGGTCTGCAATGCTGTAATTGCTGCAAATGGAGGATTCTTTGACGAAAGCAAAGTTTGATGTAAAAAAAATCTTATTTCAAATACAAATCATTATTTCTAACCTTGTCAATGTCTTGACTCTATTTTCTATTCATTTCACAACATATGGTGGTGAATAAGTGTGACTTTTCATGGAAAACACGAAATTGTTTGGGTGATCCCAAACTTTTGAACGGTAGTGTATGTATATGGACACAACATCTTCCCCTTTTGAACAAAGAATACTTCTAGTACCTTAGATTAGAACTGACAGTAATACACTCTGAATAATGTATGTAACCCAATAACGTCATTCACTTTTTACATTTTCTTTTTCCTCCCCACATTAGTCAGCAGTATTTTTTTTCCACTTTCCCATGACAAAGTCATTGGTCCAGCTAGGTGGATTTCTAATCCTGGTAAACCTGAGCTGGTTAGCAGAGTTAGAGTCAGGTGGTTTATCAGTCTCTGGTTTAGTACAGTCCATTGCTCTGTCAGAGTCAGTATCCGGGATCAACTCTGGCAGTGCAGATAAGCGTGAGGCGTTCCAGATCCTTCCATCATCCAGCAAGTAAGTGTTTGGTCCTTTCTTTGTCACGACAGTCCTTATTTTTGTGAACTTCAGTTCTCCTTTCTTTACTTTCCATGGCTTCCTAATCCGTACTTTGTCACCGGACTGGAAGTCAGTTGATTTAGCGTGTCTGTGAGCATCTGTGTATTCTTTTGTCTTTACTTGTTTTTGCTTCACTCTTTCACGCGCAGCGTGTCCATCTTTTGGAGATACTGGTATCTCCATCACCTGTAGCTTTGTTCTCATTCGTCGACCATGGAGCAGTTCTGAAGGGGATACTCCAGTCGTAGAATGAGGCGTTGCTCTCTAATCCATCAGGTAAATTCTCAGGAATGATTTCCAGGGTTCTCTTTGGATTGATGCGGTCTGTAGGCAGTCTTTAAGGCTCCTGTTGAATCTCTCAACTTCTCCATTGGCTCTTGGATAATAAACTGAAGATCTCAGGTGTTTGATTTCCCTCTTTTTAAGAAAGTCAGAGAACTCAAAGTAGAGGAATTGAGGTCCATTATCACTGACCAGTTCTTTTGGATTCCCTTCTCGAGAGAAAACAGTGGTCAGGAACTTGATGACAGTAGCTGTGTCAGCACGGGGAGCAAAGGCTACTTCAGGCCATTTACTATAGTAGTCTATCAGTGTTATAGCATATCTGCAGTCAGCAGGTGCTATCTCAAATGGACCTACGATGTCCACGGAAACCCTTTCCCAGGCAGCAGCTGGTAGGGGAACGGTTTGGAGTGGAGCATCATGGGTTACAGTCAACTTATCATTCTGTCTGCAGGTTGTACAATTCTTAATCAATGTCTCTATCTGGGAGTCTTATTTTGGGCAACCAATACAGTTCTCTGAGGCGTTGTTTAGTGCGCACAATGCCTTGGTGGGTTTCATGAGCGATATGAGTCTTTTCTGCAATGACTCAGGCACCAGCAACCGATGAGTACCTCTGACAATACAGTCATCCATGACTGCAAGCTCATGGCGGATCAGGAAGAATGCCTGTAAGTCAGGCTCAGTTGCTTTCTTTCGTGAGGGCCAGCCCTTCCATATCTGTGCATGGAGCTTTGTGAGCACTGGGCAGGCACAGCACTCAGACTGGAAGTCATCCACAGACACAGCACTCAGATCAGTGAGAATGGTTGCAACGGACTCCACATTCTCTGCACATGCAGTGTCTGTCTCGGGAAGTGGGAGTCTAGATAGACAGTCAGCGACATAGTTCAAAGATCCAGTTCTGTATTCAACACCATAGTCTAACTCCATCAGGCAAGCCGACCATCTGGCTATCCGGAGACCAGCACGGTTATTGCCTTTGGTAGTCAGGAGTGTTTTAAGTGCTTGATGATCAGTGCGTAACAGGAATTTCCTTCCCCAGAGCCATGTACGCCATTTCTCAGCAGACCAGATGCAGGCCAGCGCTTCCTTCTCGACGATGGAATATTTTCTCTCAGCGTCCGACAGACTGCGAGATGCAAAAGCAACAGTCTGTTCCTCACCAGTACTGTCCAGCTGAGTCAAGATGGCACCTAGCCCATAGTCTGAAGCGTCTGTAGAGACTATGGTAGGCTTGTTGGGGTCAAACAGCACTAGAGCAGGGCTACTCACGATCATCTTCTTGACTCGGTCAAATGCAGCTTGAGCTGCATCATTCCTCTGGAATGAACTGTCCTTTCGCAGCAGAGCTCTCATAGGTTCAACAACAGTTGCGTAGTTGGGCACAAGCTTGCTGTACCATGCACTCAGACCAAGAAATGAGCGCAGGGTTGCAGGATCAGTAGGGGGTGGGGCATTCAGGATAGCAGTGACATGAGAGTCATCTGGCTGCAGACCTTCTGTACTGATCTTTTGGCCAAGAAAGCTCAGAGTAGTTTGACAGAGCTGACATTTGTCAACATTGAGTTTCAGTCCCGCTTCATTGATTTTGTGCATCATAGCACAGCGATTGGCCTCATGTTCAGCTTCTGAGGATCCGTAGATGATTACATCATCGAGGTAACATTGCACCCCTTTGAGGCCGCTGAGGATCATTGTCATCATCTTCTGAAATGAAGCAGGGGCAGAACTCAGTTCATAAGGAACTCTGCAGTATTGGTACAGGCCTTCATGCATAATGAAAGCGGTGAGCCCTCTGCTCTCTTCATGCAGCTTCAGTTGATGGTATGCAGATTTGAGATCCAGCGTAGAGAACATGACAGATCCACGCAGCTCAGACAGTATGTCCTCCATCAGTGGTAAGGGATGGCTGTCAACGACTACTGCTTTGTTAGGTTCCCTCAAATCGACGCACATGCGTATGCCACCTGTCTTCTTCTTAGTGACTACAGTTGGGAATACCCATTCAGATGCATCAATTTTCTCAATAATCCTATTTTCCTCCAGATTCTTGAGTTCATCGGAAACGGCATCACGGACTGAAAGTGGTAAGCGTCTAAGCTTTTGTTGTACTGGCTTCACTTCTGGTCATACCTTCACTTTGTGTACAAAGTCCTTTACACATCCAACGCAGCTAGAGTCTCACTTTTCTGTTTGCTGGTAGTGGCTGGAGCTTCAGTTTGGTGGAGTGTCGCACAGACATTGGCAGTCTCGGGTATTAACTGTCCTCCTTTGATCTGTAGCTGGAGAGCAGTCACCAGGTCCATACCTAGTATAGGTGTCCCTGTTTTCACTATGTAAAAGTCTGTGGAGGCACTCTTGTCATTGTAAGTAATGTCAGCTTTAAGACATCCTAGCACATTCAACTTCTCTCTGGAATATGTAACAAGCTGCATTCTAGTTTCACTTAGCTTACTTGAACCAAAATATTCACTGTAAACATTCTAAAGCAGTATAGAAACACCAACAAGTAACTCAACAGTGCATGCCTGTGCAGTAGTAGGTACAGTAATAGTAGCAGTACACTGGCTTAGCAGCTGTTTCAGTAGTAGAACTAACAGTTAAGACAGTAACATCAGGCACAGTCACTTCATTAACAGACTTTTGGGAGGATTTGCACACTCTAGTATAATGTCCTATCTTACCACAGGTTTTACATTTGCAGTCCTTCGCAGGGCAGGATTTATCGTTGGCTAGGTGGTCAGCTGAACCACAACGATAGCATGTGTGGGTTGCATCCGTTTTCTGAACGGTCTTTGTATTTTGGCTTGCGCGCCTTCTTTTGCACCTGAACGGCGGCGACGTGCTTTGTGTCACCATCAGCAATGACTTTTGCATCAGCTATGGCAGCTTCAGTACGCCTAGCTACATCCAAAGCTCTATCAAGTGTCAGGTCCTCCTCCATTAACAGTCTCTCAGGTATACGAGGATTTTTTGTCTTCTCTACGATCTGATCACGCAGCATTTCACTTTCCATATTGCCAAATTTACATTTCTTCACGAGCTCGCGCAGCGCTGCCACATAATGATCCGTTGACTCACCCACAGCTTGAGCTCGTTGCCTAAAGCGGTACCTCTCGGCGACAACGTTCAGTTTCGGTGTGAAATGAGCCTCCAAAGCCATCGTAGGTATCAGCCGTGAGCGGCAAGGTGCTGTAGATTCTTTGTCCCCCTGTTCCTAAGCAGTGAACAAGCAAGGCTCTCTTTCTCTCGGCAGGAAAGTCACTTCCCCCGATAGCAAGCAGGTAATCGTCGAACTTTTTCCACACAGCAAATGCGGTTTTCGGTTCACCTGGGCACTCCAGGAACGCGGCAGGAGGTCGCAAGGAGAGCAAAGCCATTTCTTCGTCACTACTACTCTCGTTGCCACTTTGTTGTGTAGTTGGTTCAGTATCCGACATCAACACACGAAGCAGAGGAACAGGGGAGCATGTACACTGCTCAAAAAAATAAAGGGAACACCTAAAAACACAATATAGACCTCGATGAATGAAATATTTCAGCTGAAAATCTTTATTTATTAGACAGAGGAATGTGTTTAGAGCAAAATAACCTAAGAATGATCAATGGAAATCAAAATCATTAGCCCATTAAGGTCTGGATTCAGAATCATACTCAAAATCAAAGTGGAAAATGAGAACATAGGCTGATCCAACTTCTGTGGAAATTCTTCAAGACGATTCAAAATGAGGCTCAGTAGTGTGTGTGGCCTCCACGTGCCTGTATGCACTCCCTACAATGTCTGGGCATGCTCCTGATGAGACGACGGATGGTCTCCTGAGGGATCTCCTCCCAGACCTGGATCAGGGCATCGGTCAACTCCTGGACAGTCTGTGGTGCAACATCGCGTTGGCGGATGGTACGAGACATGATGTCCCAGAGGTGCTCGATTGGATTCAGGTCTGGGGAACGTGCAGGCCAGTCCATAGCATCAATGCCCTCGACATACAGGAACTGCTAACACACTGGCCACATGAGGACGAGCATTGTCATGCATGAGCAGGAACCCAGGGCCCACTGCACCAGCATATGGTCTGACAATGGGTCTGAGGATCTCATCCCGGTACCTAATGGCAGTCATGGTACCTCTGGCTAGCACGTAGAGGTCTGTGCGGCCCTCCAAGGATATGCCTCCCCAGACCATCACTGACCCACCGCCAAACCGGTCATGCTGGAGGATGTTGCAGGCAGCAGAACGTTCTCCACAGCGTCTCCAGACTCTCTCACGTCTGTCACATGTGTTCAGTGTGAACCTGCTCTCATCTGTGAAGAGCACAGGGCGCCAATGGCGAATCTGCCAACCAAGATGTTCTCTGGCAAAGGTCAATCGGGCTGCACGGTGTTGGGCTGTGAGCACAGGCCCCAATTGTGGACGTCGGGCCCTCATACCATCCTCATGCATTCTGTTTCTCACTGTTTGAGCAGAAACCTGCACATTAGTGGCCTGTTGAATGTCATTTTGTAGGGCTCCGGCAGTGCTCCTCCTGTTCCTCCTTGCACAAAGGACCAGATAGCGGTCCTGCTGCGGGGTTGTTGTCCTCCTGCGGCCCCCTCCACGTCTCCTGGTGTACTGGCCTGTCTCCTGGTACCTCCTCCATGCTCTGGACACTGTGCTGGGAGACACATCAAATCTTCTTGCCACAGCACGCATTGATGTGCCATCCTGGATGAGCTGCACTACCTGAGCAACTTCTGTAGGTTGCAGATACCGCCTCATGCCACCTCTAGTGGTGAGGGCACTAGCAAAATGAAAAACTAACCAAAGATCGGCCAGAAAAGATGAGGACAGGCAAATGGTCTGTGGCCACCACCTGCAAATCCATTCCTTTTATAGGGGTTGTCTTGCAAATTGTCTAATTTCCGCCTGGTGGAAATTAGACAATTTACCAACAGGTGAAATTGATTCACAAGTCAGTGTTGCTTCCTAACTGGACAGGTTGATATCTCAAAAGTGTGATTGACTTGGAGCTACATTGCATTGCTTATGTGTTCCCTTTATTTTTTTGAGCAGTGTACTTTACTTAGCACTGTTTTTCATCGACATTTTCTTCTTCTACTCCTTCTACAAACGCGCAACTCACAGTACCTAGAACATATAAACCATAGTAGTGCCACCTAGCGGTCTCCAACGTAAATAGCATTAACAGAACACTATGTATGTATATGGACATAACAGTCAGCATGTGGGCAGTGGAGAGGTAAGAGCAGTAAGACCATTCATAAAAAAACGTGCTACTTTTTTGAGTATCATCACTGATGAAAATGGTCTGATCTTGGCCAAATTCTTCGAAGGATAAGACGGTTTTGGCTACTTTATGTCCTGTGTAACCCATAGCATTGCTTTTTTGTCTTCTTTAAGGTACACCTGGGGGGGGGGATCAGTTTCGGGTAAAGCCCATGTAGCGCTGAAAGCGTTTGTAAGGAAGCTTTTGATAACATCTATGTCCATGTTATAGAAATCAAAGCTATGCCATTTGGGCGTCATTTTGCAAATTGGCTACAGACGACTGCTGTTAGTCTGAGGGGATTTGCCTTTTTTCTCTTCAGTATTTATGTCCGTGATTGATTTTAAAACCTTAGATGCCATCAGAAAACCATCCTTAAGCAACCATAACGAGGGAGCAGTTGTATGAATATATGGTTGTTTGATAATAAACACAGGAGTCACAATTGTGGACTTGAAGTTACTTTATTGAAAACAGTGATTATGGATCATTTGAGCTGAAAGTACTTCCCTGAAACAATTAGAACTATCAGATGACATGTTGACTTCTAAAATGCAAGGATTAAAAAAAAAAAATCTAAAATTTTTAGACATGACAACACGCGAAATGATGCAAACACAACTAGGCAGGAATTATTCATTTATCTTCTTGGCTCATCACACTCTCTACGACTCGCCGGCTGCATTCTGGATTGTGGGAGGGAAATGTGTAGGCTGCTAGCCATAATTTATGACTGGACGTTTACTGCCCTCTACTGTTATGTATCAAATAAAAATGACCTGTGATTAGACTGTGGTGACACACACCACTAATAAGTACTACCTATAGCAACTATGCTGTACAGCCCATAGCATGTGAAAAATATCAATAAGGTAGATGACAATTATAGTATACTGCATTCAATCCATACTAAAGCGTGTATAAACAGCATCATATTGTTTTGACTGGTTGGAAAATTTGATGAGTCGACTTTGTATTATGTATTTTAACTCAACTCAACATGGCGACTTGTTTTGTTCGAGCTTGCTGTGTGTTAAGTGGACGGTACGAGGTATCAGTGTTATTTAACGTGTGTATATTTACCATACTGGTTACAGAGATGAAATTATCACTGAGCGCCTCTGCCAAGACACTGAAAACCTTATGAAAAGAAGTTTTGTTTTTGTTTTTTGCCTAAATGTGGGTATACCTTAAGGCTTTCCAGTTTGACAGTATTTTTCAGCAGTATTGGTTAAAAAAACAACCCCCCTTCCCACAAAACATAATACCAAAACATAATTCTGACACTTTTTTTTTCTTGGATTAATTGATTGAATGAAGGAAGGAAATTACCAACATCACCATTTGCAACACATTTCAGCAGGTACCACAATGATGTGGTATTCAAGGACATGAAGTACTCTTGAAGACAAGGAGAATCAAAATAATAAACCTAAGTCCATTTTCTATGCACAGTAAAACGTGTGCTTTTCAATCGGATCGTGACGATATTCTCAATTATTCAGTATTCCTCTGATCTTGATAAATACATTCAACACTCACAGTTAAGTTCAAACATTTCTATTGCATGGGGACTTGACTTGTCCCCCCCTAAACACAGTCACTACATCATTAAAGCATGAAACTATCACGTGCATTTAAATTAAACATTTACCCATCACAGTTTAACCATACCTTTCTAAACTGAAATGTAACCCTTTTAGGAGCTCTTTGTTAGCTGCTTTAAAATGCTGACAGCAACCTCTGACTCTGCAATGCCTCACACCGAAAAAACAATAACAATGTATGCATACTAAAGAAACGTGGGTAAAATTTAGACATGTTAACAGGGACTACTATTGGATTAGTGTGTAACATTTAACATAATACATTAAAAAAAAACAAAAAAAAAACAGGACAAATCCTCTTTGTTAGCTAGCAGCAAACTAGCTTTGTGTGCCTGGTTCTTTACCTGCGCTCACACAAAAACAGATGCTCATGATTGGTTCTTCTAGTCGCTAGCTGCCTGCCAGGTTGTTCAAGCTGTGCAGACATCAAGTATAATTGTGCCTAACTGCCTATCACGTTTATGATAGAAATGTGACAGCGGGAAGAAATTCCTGTCTGCAACTGGTTGCTGCGTCAGTTATTAGTTATTCGCATGAAGTTAACTTCAGCTGATATTCACAAACTGACACTGGGTTCTGGCATCCTGCCACTCACTTGCTGCTGCTATATATGTATGTCTAGGGCAGCTCTGTGTCCTCAGCTCTCATGGGAAAAACTAGTTTTGCCACGCGCGATGCTTTCGGAGTGAGCGCAGGGTGAGGCTCACCAAAGAGGTGTCACAGCTTGTGACAGGAGAATAACCTCTCTTCAATGAAGCCACAACATATAAAATAGTGTCAAATACATGTCATAATAACTTTTTCTACATCTGAAAACAAAGGTAAAATATGGGCTTTAAAACAGAAACACTTTGCTAAATGGAAAATATGCCAACACAATATCAAATAATACCCAATGGCATTTCATAAAACATACTAATGTAGTCCAAAAGAGCACGTAAAACTAGTTGGAAGTGAAATGCCAAAGGCAGAAATCAAATAAGTGACCTAATCCCCATTTAAAATCTACCAAAAAGTTGTTTCACAAGTGTGGTTTGAGGTTTTTTATAATAGTGTGAGGGGAAGTAGTTTTTTTTCTTCTTTTTTTCATTAAGTGTGTGCATGAAACATCAGTCTGAGTGTCAGAAAAAGGTGAATTACTTCATCTGGACACAACATTTATTGAGAGAAACGTTTCATCACTCATCTACATGACCGCTTCAGTCTCAACTGACTGCAGGTATCCCCACCCTTATAAACTACACAGTGGCAAAACGACCATTGGTTTCATATGCAAACTGCCGTGAGTATTAATTAAAGTTATAATGGCAATGTGTACTACTTAGACTGGGGAATAGTTGCAAACACAGCATTGTTAAGATGGCGACAGATGTACTCTTAGCCCCACCAACCCCCATCCCACCCTTCGGTTCAGGGATCGTCGTTCCCTTTTCACATAGATGGCCTCTGACTCCCCATTCAAACCAGCGTTCCACCCTGTCAAGGATGTGCACGTCCTCATCCTTGAAGGAGTGGCCACTGTCCTGCTGCTTCTCCCTCTCGTAGCCCCCCCTTCCCATCCACCCCTGTATGTTTGTGCTATGTTTATCTGTTGTCTTGTTTCACCCCGTTTATTGTAAAGCAACTTTGAGTGGTAGAAAAGCACTATATAAGATTGATTTATTATTAAGATGGGTGTAGACTGGGGAGTCCTGGCCTGACATGTTAGCTCTTCTGTGTTGTGCCATCCTCTTGGCCAGCATCTGTTTGGTTTCCCCGATGTCGTGGCAATCCTCCTGGCACTTAACAGCATACACTATATTGCTCTGTTTATAATATAATAATAATAACTTTATTTATATAGCCCATTTCTAAAACAATGTTAAAAAGTGCTTTACAAAGAAATAAAGCCAGACAAGGCAAAAACAAGAATAAGACCAAATAAGTAAGAGTAAAAACAAAAACAGTATGAATAAATAAAAACATTTGTAAGCTTTCACAAAAATCAAAGTTTTATGATGAGATAGATTTAAAAGAAGCTAGAGGCTTGGTTTGTCTTAGTTCAATAGGAAGAGAGTTCTATAGTGTGGGGCTCTAACGGCAAAAGCCCGATCACCCTTTGTGACAAACCCAGACCTAGGAATAACCACCAGGGCTCCATCTGCGGATCTTAATGGTGCAGAGTGCGTATATCAGGTCAATAAATCAGAAATATATGTAGGAGTAAGACTGTTTAAAGCCTTAAAAGTGAGCAATAAAATTTTAAAATCAATTCGAAATGTATCAGGGAGCCAGTGTAGGGAGGCAAGCACAGAAGTGCCCCTTTGTTCTGGTAATGAGCCGAGCAGCGGCGTTTTGTACCAACTGCAGACGGTGGAGCGATCCCTTGCTGATAACCCAAGTAAAGTGCGTTGCAATAGTCAAGCCGAGAATAAATAAAAGCATATACAATTTTTAGCAGATTGTCAATTGATAAAAATGACCCAATTCTGGAGATTATCTTGATCTTGAGAAAGCATGACAGAACAATATATTGGATTTGATTATCAAAACTGAGATTAGCATTGAATATTACCCCAAGATTCCTAGCAGCCTGTTTAAGACTACCTGATGATTAGTACCAAAATGGCTGATGGAATTTGGGGGACCGAACAGAATGACCTCAGACTTATCATCATTGAATTTAAGAAAAATTTCAGACATCCAGGATTTAATGTCAGAGAGGCAAGTTGTGAGATTTGCTAGGGTGCTAGGATCTGTGGGTTTTCGTAGCATGTATAACAATGTTGTAAGCATAAAAATGGTAAAACACAGCTGTGATTTTGAATGACCTGGCCAAGGGGCAGCATGTATATAGAAAAGACAAGGGGGCCAAGCACTGAGCCTTGAGGAAAACCACAACTCAACTGAGCCACTGAGGAAATAGAGTTACCCAGAACAACAGAAAAAGTTCTGTTGGTAAGAGCATAATAAACTAAGAGCCGAGCCCTTGATGCCAATCCAAGTTTCTAAGCGATGTAAGAGGATGTTGTGATCAACTGGGTCAAAGGCAGCACTTAAGTCTAAAAGAACTAAAATCGAGCAGTCACCTCTGTCTGCAGTCAGACTGAGGTTTGTGCCGGGGGACCCGATCCTTGGGGTGGACCAATTTCTGGTGCAGTGTGTTTTGGGGTTTGAAAGCAACCGAGACGCAGAGTTTGGAAAGTATAAGTCTCAACTGTTCCGAAACCCCCACCACATCCAACATCAACACTGGTTTACACTTAGGCAGATGTTGTCCTTCTCTTCGATCAGCTGGTGCACTGTTTGGGCATCTTCCTGGCTTTGACAAACGCCCAGTTATGATAACCACACTTAACCAGGGCCTGTTTAATGTGGGATTTCTCCTCTTCCCCGATCGCTGTCGGTGCTCCAGTGGATGATGAGAGTAAAACCTTAAGTACTGATCTGTATGTGTTGGTTTACAGTAAACATCAACAATCAAATGTCCCCTTCATCAATTGCAATGTCACAGTATAAGGCGGCTAACCTGTAATTTTTCACATCCTCCCTGGTGAACTTGATGTGGTTGGTGAAATGTGGTACATCCTGAGATTTAACTGTAACCCAGGTATCATCCACAAATCTGAACCAATGACTAGGTGGTGTCCCTGGAAAGGACATCAGTGCCCTCTTTTCCACTTCCTCCATTATACAAGTTGGCCACTATAGGTGAAACTGGGGAACCCATTGCACAGCCCATGCTTCTGCCTATAGTACTGCCCCCCGTATGTGAAGTACGTGGACTGGAGACAGCTTCAAGAGCAGACACACTTGGTCAGTGTTGAGGGTGGTCTTATTGCTAAGGCTGGATTCGTTTTGTAATTTCATACAGACTACCTCCACTGCTTCATCAACAGGAACGCATGTGAAGAGAGACGTAACATCATAAGAGACCATTGTTTCATCCCCCTCCATAATGATGTCCCTCACCTTATCCACAGAATCCAGTGTTCTGAATGTGACGTTCATTACTGCCTACTAACAGGTTAAGAATAGATGCCAGAAACTCAAGAGATGTTATAGGTCATTAAGTTAATCATACAAACTACTACTACTACTTTAGGCTGCTCCCGTTAGGGGTCGCCACAGCGGATCAATTGTTTCCATTTCTTCCTGTCTTCTGCATCTTCCTCTGTCACACCAGCCACCTGCATGTCTTCCCTCACCAATGTAACTCTAGTTAATGGTCACAGCAATATACATATGAAATCGATCGTTGTTTTCGGTCGTTATGCCACTGTATTGTTTATAAGGGGTTTACCTGCAGTCAAGTGAGACTGAAGAGGTTACTTAGATGAGTGATGAAACGTTTTTCTCAATAAACGTTGTGTCCAGATGAACCTATTCAACTTTCTGTGAGTTCCTTACCTGGATTATTGAGCATGCATAAAGACATCAGTTTGAGTGCTCCTCATAGGTAGGGGTACTGTGTCAAGTGCCTGGGGCTGAGCTGATAAGCGCTGTAAGCCTCAGCCCGGGGTGTCACACTAACATAGGGTGAACCAGTGGCAAACTGATGCTGATAGGCAGCGGGAAGGCCATGGAGCAGACTGCTTACTGAATCCTTCCGACTGGCTGAATCTCTCCTGGAGGAAGATGATGAGGCATATGTTGCTGCATAGGTGGATGGGGAGCGTCCGTGGCTGTTGTGACCACGGCCTAGCAGCTGCTCCATGGCTTGGGAAGCTGACAGCGCAGCAGAGCCTGGGTAAGTGTACAGACTGGGGCCTGAGGCTGATGTTGACACCAAGGTAGACACCTCCTGGAAGTTATAGTGGGAGGCTGAGCCAGCTGGGGGGAAGGTCTGCTGGCGACGCAAAGATGAACCACTATGGGAATCGCCCAGACGTTCCTGAGATGAGGGCACAACAGACTGCACCTAGAGAGCACAAATATCCAATAAAAGTTCATATTTAGAGTACGCTTTAAAAGGAAGTTTGCTTTTGATAAACTTAGCATATTAGTTTGATGTCCACAGACAGGCAGTTCTTTTAAACAATTCTCTCACTTTAAGTTTAAATTCATTACTTTCTGGAGGGACTCGTGTGGTTTAAAGCAAAATTGTACTGCGCTGCTTTCAGTTGGCAAGATGATTATGACAACTGTAAGATGTCTGAAATGGAGGACTCCGTGGCAAACTTTTTAGCTCATGTGTGTGAGGGACTAAAACAATAGCAAAACCAGTGGATCTTAAATTCTGAATGTGCAAGGTGAACAAGCTATTTCTTCGTCTCTCCAAAATACATGTGGAGAGTTCAAAGCCAAAATCTGGGATTTTTCTCCATTAATAGTCATTTTAGCCATCTGAACCATACAGTGAAGTTGCATATTGCTAAATGACATCTTTATCATGGTTGGGGACACTCCATGTACTGCTCTTGAGATTTTTGAACAAGTAAGGACTAACACTGGTGCAGCAGCAAACCCATTTCTATTGAAACACGATGATGTGGTGATTGTTCTGTTGAATGTAATTTACCAATTCAACTGTCAATATTAGAGTAGAACAATGTCCAAGGATGCCATTTTTACAAGGCTGGGAACTGTCAACTGCAGAGCTAGTGTCACATAAGAGAAAATGGCTGCTAAACCTTTTTTTGCTGTTCTCGCTGCCAGGGGGAGAGACTAGGGAAACCACAGATTTCAGTTTTAAGATTAAGGAAACACTGACCACAATAATTACATATATCGACTGCCATATAAAGCATCATGATACTGACACAAAACATGCAAATGGCAGTGATCCCTCACCTGGCTGAGGTTTAATGGATGTGACTGGCTCGGCACAATCCTGTGCTGTTCAATGCTCTCTCCTGAGTTGCAGGGCTGCCGATTAGCTGATCTCTTGGTCTTCATGTAGTTTACTGAATATACAAATAAGCTGTTTAACGACAATTTTCAAACCCCAGGACACCGTTGGCTGTTATCAATTCTATTGCAATAAAACAGGGGTGATAGCAGAGCTTCAAAGAAACTTGTAGGAGATTCACCAATAATAAGCTTGACTCAGAATTCTGAGTTTAATGTTGATAACACTATACAGTCTAAAATGAAGGAAACCCCCAGAATTGACTCTCACCGGCCTCTAGTCGGGAACGGGATGCAGAGCCCCGCTCTGATATCTGGGTTTTGACAGAGGGTGCCACCACTGCCAGAGACTTGGCATGCCGTGATGACACAGCACTGGGAAGGATGTGTGTGCGGGGCAGAGGAGTCAGGGGGCTGGCTGTGGACGAGTCTGAATCGTGCACTGTCACACAGCTAATTACATTAGTCCGTTGGCTTAACCCCATGCTACAGCAAAAAAAACAAAAACAAACAAGCAAACTGTCAATCAACAGGCGAAAACGGATATGAAGATAAGAATACAGATGATTAGTTAGATAGTCTATAGAGGATCCCCTGTATGCCAGGTTTCTATCCTGCCAGGTAGTTTATTATGTTCATGTACAACAGGTGAACATAATACACTCCCCAATTAGACAATGGCAGAATAGAAAACCAGCAGAACTTGGAGGTCCTCAAGGAGCAGATTGACAAGCACTAATACAGTCAATGGACAATCACCACTTTGACAACTCTGAAGGGGTAGTAATAAGAAATGAAACCAAAACATGCAAGTCAAGTGCAGGGGAGTGCTGCTCCAACCTTGCTGGATGGAACTTGCGGGAGTTAAGTGCAGGGGAGTGCTGCTCCAACCTTGCCGGATGGAACTTGCGCTCATCTTCTGTGTCTGTGTCGCTGTGAATGGTGATGATGCTGACTGCTGGGCTAGGCGTGTCTGAGATGATGATTGGCTGGGACAATGTGCTGCAGGTGGGCGGGCTCACATCGTTATTGCTGATCAACGATGCATTGGAAATACCCCTTCGTAAAAACAGAGACAATTTGAGTTTTCCCCTCACAGAAAAAAAATGTGACAAAGAGGGGGGGAAATGCATAATTTGCATACATTTTTCAGTGAATGTGTGTTTATGAATGTGTAATATTTAACATGGGTTTAATGTCACCTCTGTGAACTTATTGCAACACTGCCCCCGCCCCCCAATTTCACTGCCCTTCAAAGGGAGGTTGAACAAGACGGTAAACAACTTCACAATGGTATAGTATGACACAAATTTACATTTCAACAAAATCATGATATTTCTTTGCAACACTTGTGCAATACAATGTCTTAGCTGACTGCTATTAGATGCGTTAAATGGCCACCTGACCTGAAGCACTAACCTCAAAACATTTTAAGATAAAACCAAATGATGCTCTTTTTCTTTAGAATTTATAGTTTAACTGTTGTTAAATGGAGTTTTGGAACTCGTCTGAGTGCTGGCTGTAACAGAAAGCAGAAGGCTTCACAAACCTGTTTTTGCTCTCGCCACGTCTGGCTTTGACCTTCTTCCTCTCCTGGACAGACCTACCCTGGGTTGAGCTCCTGTCAAAGGAAACATGGTTATACTGCTGAATGACCAGTGAAATGATGTGCAATGCTGGTAAAGTGAGAATATTTAATCAAGATACAAACTGAAGAAAACCTGCTTTTCTACATTTGTGTTAGGATCATGACAGCACCAAAGTTTTTTACTTTCATCCCAATACCAACCCAATTATCTCCACTTTGATTTAAACCTGAGTACACCGCAGCAAATAAATGAAGTTGGGAGATAATGAAAAAACATGCTGAGTAGATTCTGAAATGCAACAGATAAAAAGTAAAATAGGCGTGTTACAAAAGTTAATGTCCCAATTCAATTAACTGCTGAATATTTTTTTCATGTAGCTGAACAGATTAAAAGCAGCAACCATCTGACACTATGAGGGAGCCAATTTTAGCAAAACTAACATGAAAACAACACGTATCACATTCTGAAAAACTGTAGGACAGAACTTCTCATATTAGGGGACCGCAGTCAGATACAAGTGCAAGTACGTCATTTAACATTATGCGTATATGTCTGGGTTTCAACACCAGTCAGCTGACCTACCTCCAGTTGTGTCCCTGCTGGTCATCTGAATGAAATGTTTCCAGGGGTGACTCTGCTACGGCTGACTGGTGGGCTGAACCGTGGATAGCCACACCTGGGACCTGCTGCCAAGATGACGGGATTAGGATCTGTTGTGTGCCGGTGGGCCAGGCCTGCTGAGGGGAAAGAACACACACACACCCACACGTCTAATTAAATAAAAAAATAATAATCACATACCTGTCAATATAATCTGTTAGCCGGAACAGGCAAGAAAAAAAAAAAATCGAGCCATGCTGAGGAATGAGGACTGAAAACAGAGGTAAACCAATGGCCAATCTCGTCTACAGGCAAAAGCACAAAGCTAGAAAAGCTAGCAGCCTTGGCCAAGCCATTCCCTCATTATAGCACAGCCCTGCAACAAATCTACAAGACCACGTCATGCAGTGTATTAAGATGACAAAACACTGGAAACACTCAGCTTGGGTACAGACAAGTATACACATATGACCATGGAGCCTGTTAAAAAGAAGAAACGTTGAAAAGATTAGTTTAGTTCATCAATGCCAAGCTGTCTGCTGACAAGCCATCTTAGGAAAAGCCATGCCGCATATTCTGAGGCTGCAACAAAGAAGTATCAGAGGGTCAAGTGGTTTTCCTTTTTGTGTTTTTTTTTTTTTTTTTTTTTTTACATTTATCAGGAGACGTGTGTTTGTGCAGGAGGGACGTTAGAGTTCTTCCATGGCTGCAGCTTCCTTCACGTAAACCAAGGGATAACGGGACAAGAGCAACAACAGACTGCAAGCAAAGCACAGACCAAGTCAGCAAAACATGCACTCCATGCCCTCAGCAGACCTACAGGAAAGGATGGAAAGACCACAGGAAAGGGATGGAGGGGTGTGATGGTGATGTAGGGAGTGGTAACACATTCCATCTTTAGTCAATTAAAATGCACTTTCACAAGATGTGTTAAAAGTAACCTGATTAGGCCTCTGCTGCACAGCATACCAAGAAGGGTCATGATGATACAAGATCAAAGAAGCAATTTGTATTTCCTAATATGTATCTGCTAATCAACCAGATTAATTTCAGCCTGTGCGAAGGCCCTGTCTGGAGTTAAAAATTTTGAATGCACCCCCAAAATAGTAAAAAGTTAGGAGATGTGTGCAAGAAAATGGAAATGCATGGAAAGCATGGAAGTGCAATAAACCTGGACTAAAGAAGGACCTGAGTGTAGCACAGAAGGAGATGAAAACAGCAAACAGGTAGAAGGGAGAAGGAAAATTGGGCCAGGAGATAAATGGTATTGTTAGTTTTATGGGAAGGCAAAATGTATCTCTCTCCAGGACTGTGGTCATGAGTTTACCAGCACTGTGGCTGTGTGCTCCAGGAGGGTGGGCCGGCCCACCCCAGTGCCCAGTCCCAGAGGCAAAGAGTACTGGGGGGCCATGCCTGCAGAAGGGGGGTGAAGGGTGGCCACCATCAGGGGTGTACAGGAGCCCTACGGGGAGGGAGGGAAGGATAGGGGAGGACAGGGTTAGGGCAGGATGAAAAAAGTGTCATCTTTCAGGGCTGTAACTGGTTCAAATTCTTTGAGATGCAGTGGGTGAATATCGAAATATAAAAAGGTAAATACGAGCAGTGCAAAGGGGATGCGAAGCCATTTTCTGCAGTATGAAAAACAATATCTTAACACCCGCAGTATGCAATATGTTTCCATCTTTGAATAGTGAAAGTAGCTGAACATGTAACAAACATCTGTTAGTAAATCAGATTAATATTAGTATAATCGCAAACAATGTATATTCACAAGCCACTTTATTTTTTTTTATTTTTTTATTTTGTCACTGTACAGTTGTTTGGTTACAATGAATGTGTTCTCGGCATTTAACCCATCCTATTGTACAGGAGGAGTGGGCAGCTGCAGTACCCCGGGAACAACTCCTGTTCTTCTTTCCATTGCCTTGCTCAGGGGCACGGACAGGAGTAACCCTAACATGCATGTCTTTTGATGGTGGGAGGAAACCGGAGCACCCAGAAGAAACCCACACAGACACGGGGAGAACATGCAAACTCCACACAGAAAGGACCTGGGATGGCCTGGGGTTCGAACCCAGGACCTTATTGCTGTGAGGCAACAGTGCTAACCACTGGGCCACCATGCTGCCCATTCTGTGTAGTTTATCAGAAACATCTCCGTTTACTGCTTTCTGCACTTCAGTTCAATTTTGTTTTGTTCTTTCAATGGTTTTATAGATAAAGTTGACTTGCTGATGGTTGACATTTTGTTCATCTTTTCTTTATTGAACACTGTATATGAGGACAACAATAAAAAGACCTTTAGGTTTGAGAGCCGCAACTGAACTTTAAGCAAGGAATAGAACAAACCAAACAAGTCTACAATAATAAAAAAAAAGCATAAAGGCTCAATTGTTATTGTGAGCACTGCTTCACTCAATAAAACAATTAAAACCCAGTGTAGCTATTAGCTAGTTTGTTACTGGTTCAGTGACAATGGAATAAAATGTTCAAAAGTTAAACAATGGGAGGCAAGGTACTTTACTCATTTTGTATCTTGAGTAACAAGCACTTTGAAGCCTTGTCATCAGAGAATAAAGTCTCATGATTTAGTGGGTTTTAGATTTTTTTTTTATGCGTTAAATCTAGACAAAATTTTGCAGATCTTGAGCTTTTAATTTTTGATGAGTAAATTGGAGAAAGTTGTAATCCATAATGATCATTTGTCAATTTCAGAAGTACTTTGATCTCAAAGGTTTAGTGCAATGCCAAACAGGCTGTTTTAAGCCTGAGGGGCAGTCATCCCAGAACATCTGCTTGGCCAGATGTTTTTGTTTCATCCGTCTATTTTCTTCTTTTATTATTCCCTCATTTTTACTGTGCACCCTTAATGTAAAGCACATTGCATTTCAAGTGTATGACATATGCTTTATACATAAAGTTTGAGTGATGGATCCAATCAGCCTGTGGTTGCTGAGATTGAAGGTGAGGTTGGAAAAGACTGGGTCAGATGTTATAGCCTAAGGGTAAATCCACGTGCAGATGGGCAAAGGTTTCAACATTGTTGAGCAGGTGCAGCATAACTTAGGCTTTCAATAAGTGGTAACACAAACCGAAAAAATCTTTTCAATATTCAAAACATTGGGTTTTTTCTTGCATATTTTATGTTGAATGTTTAATAAGATATTAACACTTGAGGCATTTATCTGATGCTCTTATTTAGAAAAAAAACGCTTCATCATAACCCAAGTAAGCAAACTCTTGAGTTCTGTAATGCTTGAGTGTGAAGTAAAGTGACCCATGTGTGTAGGTAGCATTGGAATGTTCTAGTTCAGGCATACCAGTAAAGAATGAATCATATGCTGCATCCGAGATCACATATGGCATATGTATATCTTCCAGTGTTCTATTAGTATGTGAGTAAAAAGTATAATGGGTGTTCAGAAATACTATTTCATCACAGAGCAGTGCCACTTCCTTTAAGCTCTTTGCGGATTAATGATGACAAGCTGTGTAGAAAAACTTCCACTGATGTGGAAGTTATTAAAAACACAAAAATAACCTTTGATTTTGACTACTTTCTGCTTAGCATAATGAAAGTTAACATTTACATTTAAATGGTTCTACTGTTCTGCCAGATGGGTTTGAATTAGGGATGCATGATATTGGATTTTTGCCGATATGATATATGCCGATATTTTCCAAATCATATACGCCAATTTTTTTCTGCCTAATTGCAGAGAACATCAAGTCTCTCCTGAAGCAGACTGAACTGAAGCTGCTACACTGACCATAGAAGCCACACGCACCTGTGCGGGCATCGTGCTGCTGATCTTTATTTATATGTGGCTGGTCTTGTTTTTTATCTATGCACGGCTATGTGGCCCTCAAACAGGTGTAAACTACATAGAACTGTGTAAAAAATGAGTACAATCTGTTTTAAAATTATTAAAATTAATACCTCATTGCACCAAAGGCAATGCAACGCAGCAATGCAACCTATGTGTTTTTTTTCCATTGCACATTAAAATACTAAATCAATCAAATCAATGTGTATCCATGATCCTGTGGTTAAAAACGATCTAGTTAGCTAATTACTTCAGTACCAGTTAAAGCATTTGTTACTTGTCCATTTTCCAAAGTAGCCTCTACTACTAGCTTTGGTTGCTCCCGTTAGGGTTCGCCACAGCGGATCATCCGTTTCCATCTCTTCCTGTCCTGTGAATCTTCCTCTGTCACGCCAACCACCTGCATGTCCTCCCTCACCACATCCATAAACCTCTTTGGCCTTCCTCTTGCCTGGCAGCTTCAGCATCCTTCTCCCAACATACCCAGCATCTCTCCTCTGCACATGTCCAAACCATCTCAATCTTACCTCTCTTGCTTTGTCTTTAAACCACCCAACCTGAGCTGTCCCTCTAATATAATCGTTCCTGAACTTGTCCTTCTTCGTCACTCCCAACAAAAATTTTAGCATCTTCAACTCTGCCACCATCAGTGGCAGAGTGCCGCTGTCTCCAAACCATACAAAATAGCTGGTCTAACTACCAACTTGTAAACCTTCCCTTTCACTCTTGCTGATACCCTTCAGTCGCAAATCACTCCGGACACTCTTCTCCACCTACTCCATCTGCCCACACTCTCTTCTTTACTTCTCTTCCACACTCCCCATTACTTTGAATAGTTGACCTAAAATATTTAAATTCATCCAAATGTGTCACCTCTATTCCTTGCATCCTCCCCATTCCACTGTCCTCCCTCTCATTCATGCACATGTATTCCGTCTTGCTCCTACTGACTTTCATTCCTCTTCTCTCCAGTGCATACCTCAACCTCTTCAGGCTCTCCTCAACCTGGTCCCTACTCTCACTACAGATCAAATTGTAATCCGCGAACATAGTCAATGGAGACTCCTGCCTGATCTCGTCCGTCAACCTGTCCACCACCACTGCAAACAAGAAAGGGCTCAGAAACGATCCTTGATGTAATCCCACCTCCATCTTGAACCCATCCGTCATTCCTACTACACACCTCACCATTGTCACCCTTCCCTCATACATAATCCTGCACCACTCCTACATACTTCTCTGCCACTCCCGACGTCTTCATACAATACCACACCTCCTCTCTCAGCACCCTGTCATATGCTTTCTCGAAATCCACAAAGACACAATGTAACTCCTTCTGACCTTCTCTAAATTTCTCCAATATTCTCAAAGTAATCATTGCATCTGTAGTGCTCTTTCGTGGCAGGAAACCATACTGCTGCTCGCTAATCGTCAACTCTCCTTTTAACCTAACTTGCACTACTCTTTCCCATATCCTCATGCAGTGGCTGATCAACTTTATACCTCTGTAGTTACTACAGTTCTGCACATCACTCTTATTCTTGAAAATCGGTACCAGCATGCTTCTTCTCCACTCCTCAGGCATCCTCTCACTTTCCCAGATTGTGTTAAACAATCTCGTTAAAAACCCCACTGCCATCTCTCCTAAACACCTCCATGCCTCCACAGGTATGTCATCTGGACCAACTGCCTTTCCACTCTTCATCCTCTTCATAGCTGCCCTCACTTCCTCCTTGCTAATCCACCGTACTTCCTGATTCGCTATCCCCACATCATCCAACCTTCTCTCTCTCATTTTCTTCATTCATCAGTACCTCAAAGTACTTCTTTCACCTTTTCAACACACTCTCCTCACTTGTCAGAATAGTTCCATCTCCATCCTTGATCGCCTTAACCTGCTGCACATCCTCCTCAGCTCGGTCCCTCTGTCTAGCCAATCGGTACAAGTCCTTTTCTCCTTCCTTAGTGTCCAACCTCTAATACAACTCATGATACATCTTTTTGTTTGCCTTTACCACCTCTCTTCACTTTATGCTGCATCTCCTTGTACTCCTGTCTACTTTCTTCATCACTGACTATCCCACTTCTTCTTTGCCAAATTCTTCCTCTGTATAATTTGCTGTACTTCCTTATTTCACCACCAAGTCTCCTTGTCTTCCTTTTTCTGTCCATATGATATACTAAGTACCTTCCTTGCTGTCTCCCTCACTATTTCTGCAGCGGTTGCCCAGCCATCCGGCAACTCTTCACTACCACCCAGTACCTGCCTTAACTCTTCCCTGACCTCCACACAATAGCCTTCCTTCTTCAATTTCCACCATTTGATCCTTGGCTCTGTCTTCACTGTCTTCCTCTTCTTGATCTTCATAGTCATCCCACAGACCACCATCCGATGCTGCCTAGTTACGTTCTCCCCTGTCACCACCGTGCAATCAATAATCCCTTTCAGATCGTGCCTACTGCATACGCTATAGTCCACCTGTCTGCACCTTCCTCCACTCTTATGTCACCCTGTGTTCCTCCCTCTTCTTGAAATATGTATTCCTCACAGCCATTTCCATCCTTTTCGCAAAATCCACCACCATTTGTCCTTCCACATTTCTCTCCTTGCCACCATACCTAACCATCACCTCCTAATCACCCCTGTTCCCTTCACCAATATGTCCACTGAAGTCCGCTCCTATCACCACTCTCTCCTCCTTGGGTACACTCTCTGCCACTTCATCTAGTTGTCTTCATCTAGTCTACTTGTTGATGCAGACCATGGTTTTGGACATACTATTAACACTCATTATTTTTGGCGTATCAAATAGTATGCTTCGTATGCGATTTGGACACAGCCATGGATTCTTATTTTGGCGTACTAAATATTATGCTCATATGCGATTTTGGACACAGCCATGAATTCTTAATTTAACCATTCTTCTGTTCTAGATAGAACAAACATGGAAACACAAATCACAACTCTTACCTGTGTGAGCATACTTGGTTGAATTTGTAATGACTGAGCAGACTGGTTCTGAGGTACTATAGGTACTGAGTTCTCCATTCTCACAGGAAAACTGGAGCCCTTATTAGATGATTGTAGCCCTGGCAAACAAAAACAACACACAGGTCATCATACAAATGGAAAATAACTGGATGCAAGATGTAATGAACAAAAAAAACAAAAACAACAACAACAAAAAGTTGCTGATCGATGTTCCACTGATTAAAGTAGAAGGTCTAAAGCTAAAATCTCCATCAAACTAAATGTCTCTTGAAGATACACTCCTGAAGACTGTTTAGTTTAATTTACTGTCACCTGTAGTGGTACTGGATATAGCAGTGGTGTTTAAGCCTTCCAAATTCCAGATATCTATTTAAAATAAAATGGAGTCACAATGCTGTTGTGTCAGCACCTTACTCACTACCCAACTAAAAAAAAAAACAGTTGAACCAGAGTTTAAGATACTGGTGTTGAGGCGTCTGTTGGTTAAGGTCTTCTATGAGATCAGTCTGCCATATCGGCTTGTTAGCCACAACAACTTCACAAACTGATAGCTTTATTGCCTTCATCTTCCACATTTGGCTGGTATGGTGAAGAAATGAAATGCTATGTGCTTAACATTTTACCAAAAAAGATCTATGCAACAGTAACAACTGAAATGAGCAATTTGAAAAGCCATCATGATTGGGAAATTCAACTTCACCAGTTGTCTTAACCCATTAAGATTATTTGTGTGCATCTCCCTGTAAGACTGGGTGTGACGTTTGCGTGCTTCTCCCTTTAGCAAGTATATCCAGCTTCCGGTTGCAGCCGTAGCACCATCTACATGACACACCCACTTGCTTATGTTTAGGCATGCAGAGTGAGATGGTTAGGGTTAAAGGTGTGTGTCATGTAAAATGCCGTTAGAGTAACAACATCAGTGGGTGTGTGTTGTGAAGTGGATGTGTCTTGTAGTACTGTAACACTGCAGCTGGCCCCTTCTCCCCTTTAAAGCCAGATGAGACGTGACCGCATTTTAAATGACATCATCGTTTTCAAGACAGATGACCGATGAAATGCATCCTGATTTGCTGATATGTTTTTGATGGCTCATAGTCGTTTTAGGTAGATCCTGTAACTTTTTGTGCAATTGATCTAAAACTAATTTTAATGCAAATATATGCAATTTCAGGGGCACTCACAGAACAGCAGGTCCTTATCTTTTTTTCCCGCAGTTATTAAACTTTGAAAATCCAAAATTGTCAAAATAACGGCCTTGGTTGTTCTAGTGTTAAAAGAAATTATTACCAAGAACTGCAATAGTAATAGTTTAATTTCATTAATATACAACTGGCTTGCATCTGGCTCTAATAAGACCTCAGTATCCAAATTTGATGCATGGAGGGCAGATTTAAAAGGACATTTCAAATATTAATTGGAACACAGCTTGTGAGAAGGCACAAATACAAACAGCCAACACTAACATAAAGCTACTTCAATACAATAGGTTGATGCGGACTTAAACCCTGTCAAACTGAAAAAATAGCAATATACAGGACACTTGTTTTAAATGTAATGAGGCTCAAGGAACATTGTATTTGGGACTGTGACAAAATAAAGAAATTCTGGAGGGAGGTGATCAATAAAATCATGATAATTTTGTCCGTGAATATTCCACTAGACTCCAAGATGATATTGCTACACTTGTATCCAACAGATCTCAATTTGAAAACCAAAGAATACTAATTTATTGATTTTGCTATATTACAGGCAAAACAAATGATAGCTTTTAACTGGAAGAAAACTGTGGCACCTACAATCGGTACTTGGATCAAAAATATGGTGCAATGTATGTCAATGGAGAGAATAACAATATACCTTGAAAAACAAATTGGGTGTTTATAAGGGAATCTGGAAACCATTTAATGATTTTATAAAATGTGGTGATAGGAGAGCTTCTACAAGAGGAAAACCCCAAGACAGGATACTTAAAGAATCAAAGTAGTGGTAAACCCCAAAAGTGGACGTGGGCAAGTTTTGAAAATGTGTTGCAATGGTTTAACTTTTTGTTTATGTATATCCTTACTTTGTTTGAGGTGCCATTGAATTGTATGATTGATATTGTCATATGCTTTATACTGACTTTGGCTCTAAATGCAAGGGAGATGTCGAGAGAGGGAATGAGTAGGTGTATGTGTGTGTGTGGGGGGGGTGGGGTTATGATTGTTAATGTTGAAAATTGCATTAATATTGCATAATAATACTTAAGTTTGTATAATGAAAAATTAATAAAGACATTGTAAAAAAAATAACGTGTGGGTCAGAATTCCCTGAATTGTACAACCCAAGTTTACACTTGTATCGAGACCTTGGGAGGAAAGCCCCATCTTGGAAAACATGTTTCCAACCAAGTAGGCATATCGGGGACAGATGCATCTGCTGGCAACAACAAAATGATGAACTTGTCCTGCCAGAAGTTTTGTAAAGTCCTGCTAGAAGTTTTGAAAACTCTGCCTATTTTGCTCCATCCTCCACGCTGAAACCAGTGGCAAGCACAGCACAAATCGTTTTGTGTCTTAAAGCCCCATTAGCCTCTGAGTGTCCATATGGACCGCAAAATGTTTTGCTTCAGACATAGTGAGGGGCGCAACATTGAAGCTGAATATAGCAGTTACTTTGAGGATGAAAACAACAATGAGTTAGAAGAGTCAGACCCAGAATGACTGGTGACCCTTTAGCTGAGTTTCAGTGGGTGAGAGACATGTTTGAAGATGATTTTTTTGTTCATTGATTGTTTAAAAAAAAATCAATAAAAAAGACTAGGTCAAAACCTAGTACATGGCTGGACTGTGTATGGTCGATGTTCCAAAGTGTGGCCAATTTGTTATGGAGATAGTCAGCGGTAGTGTCTATAATGTGAATTCCTTGAGATTAAATGTTCTATAGTGGTCCCAGTAATATCTGTTGTTGAAGTGTATGGAAGTAGCATATCACATGACATGGTTCAGCTACGGTCTGAGTATTCAAAAAAAAAGGGCTATAAATGCAGTTACAAGAACAATACTTTCCACACATATCTTTGGATGTTTGATTTGAAAGAATTTATTGTAAGTATACCGATTCTAAAAATCTGTTAACTCCCCCTCCTCTTTCGTCTGTTTCTATCTGTAGATGTCTCGTTTTTCTAAGACTCACTCTGTATTGACAGGCGAATTCACAAAGAATGCGGCCACTGATAGCACCGTGAATTGTGCATCACTTGCAACCACTATCTGCCTCGTCTCAAGGTCCATTTCGCAAAAGATATTGTGTTAATGATATTACAGTGCAAACACGCCAATAAAGTTCTGTAGCCGAGTGCAGTTTGCCCTTGTTTTGGGTCTGCCTGAATCGGAATCAGAATCAGAAATACTTTATTCATCCCCGAGGGGATACTGGATCCTATTAGACACTCGCGCTCTAGTAAAGAAAAACTAACAAGATACAAGATAAGAAAATAGAAATTAATAGAAATAAGAAAAACAGAAATAAATAGAAATAGAAGATAAATTAAGAAATAGAAATAATACAAGCAGCATGCTCCAGCATCTAACACACTATCTATACTGTATTACTGCAGCATGAAACAAACAGCACAAAATTATCTAAGAACACAGTAGGCAGGTTCAATATCATCCTTGATGTCATCAAGTACAGCAGGAATTGTTAGACCTGGCAACCTGTATCTGCGAATGATTTCGGTCTCAGTTAAATAAAAAATGATATTCTCCTGCGAAATATCCGCTAACGAGCATGCCTGGCATGATGATGCCTTTGCCTGACTACCATCACTGCTGTCATGATCACTGGCAGTTCTGGGCATGGACACCCCTGATATATATGCACTTCAGTTACCACCAACTCTCTGAAGACGCTAATAATTTTCACTCTAACTGCATGTGGCTATTAGTGCTGGTGTTTGTGAATTGGACTTTTTTTTTGTTGCAATGAGGTTCATTTGCATAGAAAGGGGGTCAATTTTGTGCCAAATGTATGCATATTAAATACATGCAAATAGCACCGAGACGCTATTTGCTAGGCAGCGCAGTTAGGGGTGCATTTCACCCTTTGCGGGTGCTTAGAGAATTAAATGGTTTCTTTTTGTCTTATTTGTACCAGTTTAGCAGGTGCAAAAGCTGCACAAACCTTTTGTGAATTCGCCAGTGATTGTTTTGTCACAGTGATTGTTATTTGGGGTGCTTTAACTGTGCGCTTTCCCTCATGCCCCTCGGCGCTCAGCCGACCAATCGTGTAACTTCAGTGACTGGTTGGTCACCTGATCCGGCAGACCAATTGTGTCAAACTGATCACTCAGTCAAGTCACTCTAAACATGATCAGTCAGTCAGTCACGCTAACGTGGTCATTCAGTCACTCAGTCAGTCAGGGACAATTGCATTTGTAGGGCTGGCCTACCGGCCAAAAGTGTTAATAAACATTAGGGCAAGGGAATAATTTCCAATTAAAGCCAACAATTTAAGCTCTCAAATGGTTTTCCTTTCATGTTTCTATCTGCTACAGAGGCTGAGAAATTTAGTCAACGTTGACAATTCTGTCAAGTTTTTCAGAAAACCCTCAGGTTTCAGGAGGTTGTTTTCAAACAATGCCTTAGATTTTAGAATATTTTTAGAGCGCGCTTTAGGACTGTGTTTGAATGTGAATCTCCAGGATTGTAGTTTTAAATAATTCAGAATCAGATACACACAAAAAGGACCCAAGTCCAAATTGTACCTCTTACCTTGGATGGTGGAGGGAGGGCAGACGATGAGAGTCTGCTGGAAGGGTTCTGTCTGGCTACAAAGCCCAGCTGGGCGCGCTTGAATGGGAACGCTCTGCTGAGCCAGCCCAGGAATGTTGATAGTAGCCTGCTGGTACAGTGCGGGTTGATAATTGAGCAGAGGCACAGCTCCCCCTGCCGAAGGCACCTATGGGGGGGGGGGATTCCACAGTTGATTAACAACACGATGCTTATGGAGCCGAAAGCTGGCAGTATACTTCAAAAGAAATTAGTCTTGTGTAAAATCGAATGGCTTTTGAGCTACTGCTGAATATGGTGAAGCAAACAAATGTCCATGTACTCAAACACTCAGTGCTACTTGAGGTCTATTCGTTTAATGATGCACCACGCCAGATGGAGGAAATTGTGAGTTACGGTGGGAGATGATGACAGAACAAGAAATAAATAACAACATTGAAACCCAAAACAAAGAAAACATTGGCAAAGACTGCAGTGTAGGAACAGTAAAGATACAGGGGGAAGATGATTTAGAAATGGCCCTGGTCTCTTCTTTTACAGCAAATAAGTTAAAACACACAAAGAGACAGATCTTCACACCTTAAACCAAACGAGGACAGGAAAGTTTACTTTTTGTATAACAGATCAAAAGAATGGATGAGAAAATGCACTTTCCCAATTTCAGAATATGTGCCAGAAAGTTTAATGATCAGCCAACAAGATTCTGGGTTCTTGGGTGTCTGACAAGACAGCTTGCTAGACAAGGCTGAGCATATAGTCAAAGCATATGTGGCATGACAATTTTTTGATTGCAACAGATGCACCGTCTGGACAGGCCACAAGATACATCACCCCAGACCTCTGTGATACCATCACAGCAGCTGGAAAAATCAAGTGTGGATGGTGGAGAATTGCAATTGGAGACTCCAATTTGGTGGACCCCAGTAGACTGTCTGGTGTCAACAAGATGTTGCTGTGGCAACATGTGCTGCCACAGCAACAAGAGATTGTCTGAGATACTTCTTAACACCTGAGGGTTGTGTTTCTTGGTGTGAGGACAATGGTGTGAGGCGTGGACTCGATGACTGATTGGGTTACTGGATGTGGTTACATTTAGGGTTGTGGGACATTTTGGTTGAGAGACGTGACTAAATAAAACCATAATTTGATTACATATTGAAATGCCTGGCTGTGCTCCATAGCAGATGTGGATACATTATTTAGGAATAAAGCAACGTTCAGGTGAAAGGGGGAAATGGATTACCAGTAGAAATTGACATGACATTTACTATGTGCTGAACAAAGCAATTGTAAATGTCAATAGATGGGACTCTGCTCTTTCTCCTCAAAAATACTGTTTATGTCCCGTACAGAATTGTCCTTGTCGCTTCTTCTTCTCTTCTGATGGAGTACAATAGCTGAAGATGTGAATGCTGCAGGTGGTGTTGCAGAATATGGAGTAGATGCTCTTGACTTTAATAGCACCCTATCAAAGTTAACTACAGAGATTGTGGGGAAATCCAGGTGCAGCACTGATCTAAACAACTATGGTTGCCATATTTGTCTCCATTTGCCAGTGTTAAACAAACAGCTCTATCCAGAACGGCTCAGTGTACAACTTCAGGGTTGTTCCAAAAGCACCATCCCAATCTTGCCCTTCATTTTTTTTTGCCATAACAAATTTCCTGCACAGCTGCTTCCATGTCATCTTGCACAAAATGAGATCAGTGACGTTCAACTTGTCTGAGATTCCTTTCAGCTCTGTGTCTTTGTAGTTACTGTTTGCGTGAACATAACTTCTCACAACTTCAGCATGTCTACCTTAGTACTGACTCATCTTGAAAATAAGCACAGGAAAGCTAGACACAATGTAATCAAAAAGTAAAATAGAAACATGCAGCCCAAAAACACACATTAGAAACAACCAATCATGTGGCATTATTGACCAACTGTAGGACACATGAACAAAATTTCAACTTGTTTGGCTAGGCAACCTGCTCACACTGCCGCAATCAAACCTTAATTTTAGCTGAAAATCCCCCCTTTTTGCCTGTGCAAACACAGCAAATTCATTTCGTTTGAAATATACTGCCAGCTTAACCATGTGTGAGATTATGTGGGAGTGGAATGGAGTGTACCTGGTTGTGCTGGTTGAGCTGGCTGCTGAAGGTAACTGTAAGGTTGCCGGCTGCAGTGTTTGGGACAGTGTTAGTGGAGTACAGGGATTTACTGCTGTCATAGGATGAGCTCCGCCGCTTGCAGATCTCCATGTTCTGGAAGCATGATTTCACACTGGAGAGGATGGGATATGGAAATCAGTTGTTTTATCGACAGAAATTTAAAATCGGATCCACAAAATTCAACAGCATGTTCTCCAATACCAATCAGGACTCTATATGTCTGTCACGTGGATTACTGATCACTTTTTCCAAACTGGGCAACTGGTTTTGCAGTTAGAAAATACAAAGCACAGACAAAAAAAGCTAAAAATACTACACTTACTGAGAGCTGTGGGGGTAATCCATGAGGTGGCTCATTGTGACAAAGGGATGACCCAGTGTCTTTGTGGGAGTGATCCTCTTGTCAGCATCCAGTCGGAGCATTCGTTTCACAAGGTCTATAAACTCACGCCTATCAGCTTTCTCAGCTAGCATGTCTGTGCCTTCCAAATGAGAAGACAGGTTTACCTGGAAACCCAACAATATAGAAATGGACAAGACGACCATTAAAATTGGCAAGCACAATTTCAAACAATTAATCAATAGCATGATTATGATGGAAAAACACAGAAATTTACATTAATGGATATTTTGAATTAGTTTTTAATATAAAGAACTGGACAACATACCAAGTATATGAGTATTTTCTGATGTAGTGAATGTCCTGGTTTGTGTGTCTAATGACTCAAAGTTGTAGTCCCCCCCCCTAAAATGGTTAAATTAATTTACCCCTTTGTAGTAATTTTGGACTTATTAGTAAAATTAAATGCCATTTACCTGCATCATATCATCCAGACAGTTGAAAATATATTTCCTGGCCTCCTTGGACTTGATGCCCATTTCCACCTCATGTTCTGAAGGGGTCTGGAACACACAGTGCAAGTTCCTGATTACATATATACCAAATGTAATATTTATATACCAAAACTATTGTTCAAAAAATAAGATGAGCTTCAGTGATCCCTGTGTGTAAACTGAATCACTGCTCCAACAACAGAGATGCCAATGAAAATGTATTAAAATTGAAATAAGTCTAAAAATGACAAACAAAAAAAGAAGTAGGTTGGAAATAAGATTTCAGGATAATATAACTTGACATTGAGAAAGCTGAAAGGTAGCACTTGAATATGCAGAACAGAAATGTTGACTTGTGGAATGTGGACAAAGATAAAACTAATAAGTGTCTCACAATAAATGGTAAATGGAATAAAAAAAATCATATACAACATCAACAACAAATATCTTACTTTTACCATGTCATCAACATATGGATTGTAGATTACATGAAAATATTGGAATTATCATTAATACATTAAATTCTAAATGTTAGATATTACAAACAGTGGTAGTAAAATTATGTACTGATTTGAGATGGCAAATGCTTGGCATGCAAGCATTTAATACAATTCTCACAGAATGATGTTCTGACAGCAATCTAATCTGATTGGCTTTCACCTGAGAGTCTGTATTCAGCAACAACAACAACAACCTTTATTTATATAGCACATTTTCATACACGGGCAACATAATGTGATTTACATAAAATAACAAAACAATTGTAACAATTTTAAAAGTGCAAATGTAGAAAAATGTGTACATCAACAGTTGTTAGTGCAGTGCAGGAATCGGGGCAGAATATACAAATGACCAAAATATATAAAACACACACACACACACACCAAGAACTTAGCTGTAGGCTGTTGTGAAAAGTAAGGTTACCTACTTTTAAAAGTGCCAAGCAATTAAAAACAGTTTTAAAAATGTGGTAGAGAGAGGATCCAAGCAGCAATGGAAGGACCACAGCTGCCCAACAATACTGTCTGTTGGTTTTTTTTAGAGCCTAGCAAGTCAAAGTGGGACATGGCGCCAGTGATATTTTTTTTTCAGCATTTTCCGCCTTTATTTTGACAGTGACAATAGAGAGAGAGGCAGGAAAGGCAGGGGGGAGAGAGGGGATGACATGCAGATAAGGGCCCGGGCCAGATTCGAACCCAGGCCGCTGCAGTAAGGACTCAAGCCTTGTGTGGTACACACTCTATCAGGTGAGCCACCGGGGCGCTCCTGTGCCAGTGATATTTTTGGAGAACTGGAGGGTAGGTTCACCTCTGGATCTTGAGGCACTAATGTTCTGTCTAATGGCAATAATTTTGTTATTGAAGAATCATGTGAACTGGTCACATTTTTCAGTGGACAGCATCTCTGATGGGGTTGGAGATGATGGATTAATAAGTCAATCAACAGTAGAGAAAAGCACTTTACGATTGTTCATATTTTCATTATGATTTTAGAGAAAAAAAACACCCGTTTAATTTTTGTTGTTGTTCTTATTCAGTCTATCCTTGTAGATTTCATGGTGAACCTGAAGTTTAGTCTTTCTCCACTGTTGTTCCACCTGGCGACAGTCTCTCTTCAAGCTGCCCTAACAACAACTCCATTTCTCCAGGGTTTTTTTGTTTTGTTTTTAGTTTTAACAGGTGCAATGTTGTCAAAGACATTTCGTATTTTTGAGTTAAGTTGTTCACAAGAGCCTCAGTTTGTGATGCCATGAACAATGATAACTCATTTACAGTTTTATTAAATGTTTCAATTGTATTATTGTCAATGTAACATTTTTTGATTGTTCAAGTACCCTTCTGTTGTACAGGAAAAGCAGACAAATCAAAAGATAAGCAACAATGATCTGAAATAGGAACAACCACGACAAAGGGTACATACAGCATTCAGACCCTTTTGGAAAAAAAAATTAACGGTGTGGCTGGCACATTTCAACTATAGTTTGCCATTTAAACAATAGACGTATAACAAAATAAGTGAATACAAACTTGACATGATTGCACAATACAATATTTTATCTTACAGCCCACCACAAAGTTAATTTCCAACTGTTGTTTTCCTGCGTTACTCATTATTTCCACAAAAGATAACAACTAAACTGTTGGTTTTAGAAAAGTGCCATGGTGGAAACAAAGTTACCATACAAAATAGCTAAGGTACTCTCTTTTATTTGAAAATATTAGTGTTAGTTTATGAAATACTGTTTTTTTAACTAGTTTATTGCTTTGAAACAACTGGGTGGGAAATGTTTTGTTTAGGCGGCATGGTGGGGAAGTGGTTAGAGCGGTCGCCTCACAGCAAGAGGTCCTGGGTTCAAACCCCGGGGTTGTCCAACCTTGGGGGTCATCTCAGGTCGTCCTCTGTGGGGCATTTGCATGTTCTCCCTGTGTCTGCATGGGTTTCCTCTGGGTGCTCCAGTTTCCTCCCAATGTCCAGACAGGTAGGTCAGGTGAATCAGCCATACTAACTTCTCCCTAGGTGTGAATGTGTCAGCCCTGTAATGGCCTGGCAGCCTGTCCAGGGTGTCTCTCCGCCTGCCGTCCAATTACTGCTGGGATAGGCTCCAGCATCCCGTGGCCCCGATTGGGATAAGCAGGTTGGATAATGGATAGATGGATGGATGTTTTAACACTAGAACGACCAAGATGGTCATTATGACCGTTCTGGATTTTCAAAGTTTAATAACTTTGTGGAAGAAGAAAAAAAAGATACAGACCTGCCGCTTCCTGAATTCTCCTAAAATTGCATCTATTTGCATTAAAACGAGTTTTAGACCAATTGCACAAAAAAAAGTTATAAGATTTACCTAAAACGACTATGACAGGTCAAAATGACCGCTCGTAATTTGCGCGTGATCGTGCACGTCATGTCACTATTTATGACATGTTTTGGTTACATCATTTCCTTCGTGAAGTTCATTGCTCTGTCCTAGGAAAAAAAACTAGCAGTCTCCAGTGCAGAGTAATAGTCTTAACAACATTTCTGATTATTGCCAACATGTCTGGGTACAGACGCTGTTTCAGATGCACCATGATTACCACCGAGGCATTGCAGTATTTACAGGTGTTGGATAGCGGCCATTTTAAATTGTTTGCAAAATAGTATTGGTGTTGTTAAAATTTTAATTTTGGTGTCAGTTGTTTCCTAACAGACATACTAACATATGCAATGATTAATATCTCAATTGGGTATTTACCTTGACAGAATATAGAGTTTAAAAAATGGCAGTCATTTTGACCGCCTATGGTCGTTTTAGGTAGGGGTGAAATCCCAGTCGTTCTAGTGTTAACAGATTTAGGCATAAACAAATAATCACATACAGACTATTTTCTTGAAAATCCGTAATAATCAATTACAGCGTACCTAGCCAAAGATGTTTATTATTAAATTAAACATTCCATTTCATTTACCTTAAGCCTCCAGAGAGGGTAGCTAGAGTCAGCGCCTCGGTTGAAAAAGCGGCTGGTCTTGGTGCCAGCACTCAGCAGGTACTCTGCTGGTAGGCCCTGGGTCTGGGAGATGTATCGGATCTGGAAACACAAAAAAATAATTTGTCACTCTTTGACTAGAATACATTGACAAGAACACAACAAGCACCTGTTAAAAGCATACAGTATGAGTATTTCACTTGCATTTGCCCCTAAAAACAGATAGGTGCGAACCGGAAAAATAATTTAAGAGCACAGTGTGAGAGTAAAGATTAAACCTACCATAGTCAGTCAGGGACAGATTTAAAAAGTGCTGCTTTAAAAAGTATCACAAAAAATGAAGCCCATTAATTATTGTTTTTACCAAAAAAGAGACAAGGAGAGAGAGGAATCTGGCGAGAGGGATTTGCAAGGTTTACCTAACGAGGCTTCGCAAGTAATGTTGTTCGTGAACAATTCTAATCTTCTGGGTGAATAAACTGAACTGAATCACTTCCTTAAACGGTCAGTTCAGTTGAGCTCTCAGTCAGTTGTGAGTGAACGTTCAGGGATATACTCAATCACTGATTCAAGTCATTCATTTGCAGGAGGAATGGGGTTCAAGAAAGCAAATAACAGCTGATTTGGGTTGCTAACAACATTAAGCTGCAATGATTCAACAATATTGGTCTTACACTGCAATGCAGATATGAAAAAAAAAATCCAGATTGATATTATATGCAAAGGCTAATGTTTAACGTTACTGTGCACAGTGTCCTGCACGCACGCACGCACGCACGCACGCATGCATGCACACACACACACACACACACACACACACACACACTGAAGCAGGAAGTAGTACGAAATGTTTAGTTGTCATGAAAAAATAAATGCTGTACATAATCGGGTGGGACTTTGTTACAGCAGCTTTCAGTTTACAAACAGTATTTTTAATTCAACCAAATTCTCAGCTCACTGGCCTATCCTTCATGAACGACCGTTCTCAGTTCACTAGTTAGCGATCTGAACTGAACGATCGGCCGTGTTTCAGTTCAGTGAGTGGGACTACGCAGTCGAAGCTCTAGTCAAGCGCTAAACAATACCGTGAACAAATCTTTTGAACAAGTCTTTTTAATGAACAGATTCTAATGATTCAGTACACTGAAAAGAATTGCTTTGCCTATCACTATTTGCAAGGTTTAACTGAGGTGGCTAACGTTAATGTTAACATGGTGGTGTTCGATCCCACTCCTGCTGTGGACCACTGGCAGGGAACGCCAGAGGGCCAACATACAAAAAGCAGCTGGACAAATGTGTGATTTTGGTGGCATGTGTTATTGCACAGATGTGTGTCCCTTAGTACATACATGCACACACACGTACACACACAGAGAAAACCTGTACTGGGGAACCAATACGTCTGTTAAAATGCAGTGTCAATATTTTAAAAACTATTACAATGTTTCAAAAAGTTGTTTCAGTCCTTCAATGTTAAAAAAACTTTCAAATATTTAAAAAGCTCTTGCGCTATTTCGTTCAAAAGCTGTGTTTCAACATTTCAGTGTTTTAAAAAGCGATGTCAAAGTTGTTGTCAATATTTTCGGGCGCATGCCAAGTGTCTCAATTCCTGAACCCCAATAGACCGCGAGAGCCAAATGTCTGGCCCGTGCCGACCCAATGGCACTAACACACCTGTCATAACATGTGAAATAAAGTCTGCAATATGCGAAATAAAGTGAGTGCTGCTCTACTTTATTGTGACCTCACCCTATGTGACAAAGTGGGTGAGAACACCCCATTTGTCCTATCATCTCAATCATTACCAGGTATTGGATTTCCCTGCCACAGTGGTGCAGCCTAAACTCAGGTGCTGCTGATTGACACCAGGAGTATTTAAGCAGTTGCTTTGGAGGTGTTAGGGTTGTAGGACATCAGGGTGTAGATATGTGCTGACCAAGCCCTTGTGTTGTTCCATCATTGCCGGAGCCCTATCGGTGACAACGGACACAATTTTGCACACAGCCAAGCCATTCTTCTTGAAGAACTGTGTTAATTCATTAAAGATGATTTCCCCAGTTGTGTGCCAAGGCAGAGGAGCAAACAAAGTAGCTCTTCCCGAAATGTCTTCCCATCAAAAAAATCGTGAGAACAAAGATAGCAGTTCCACATCGCTTCGGTCACAGGATGAGTCTATCGCTAGTGATATGGCTTCTGACATAAACAAACACTAGAAAAGAAGAGTTGGTAGGTGCTGTCATTCAGGCTGTTATGCTAGACTATTGAAGATCCGAAGCTCAGGAGGTAAAACTGATAAGACAGAACATGCGCACTACTGCACATGCAGAGCCTTCATATACAGGGATCTTATATGGGGGCCATGTGGCAGACAGGCAGCGAAACCCGCGCCCGATGCACGCAGACACAAGGCATACCATTACTGTGACACCCTACCAGGGGGAGCTGGTCAACATAATTGATCAATGGTCTCCAGTAAGAGTAAAATCTATCGGAGGAACCTCTCAGTGTAAATTTAATTTTCTCCAGTTTTAGGAGAGACAGAATATCGAGCAGCCAGGAATTAAATGAAGGTAGCAGGGTGGACTTCCATAGATGGTGAATTTTCCCACGGGCGATCAAGGAGGTGAACATGATAACGTTGGTTTGGATGGTTGTTGTGATTTTGTCTGGAGGTCTACCAAAAATAGCTACATGAGGGGGGGGGGGCGGATTTTGATTTTTAAAATTTCTGACAGTGCATCAAAAAATGATTGCCAGAATCGACTCAATTTGAGTCACAGCCAGAACATGTGGGTCAGATCACAGGGGGCTTGTGTGTATCTATTACATCTATCATCTAGTCTATCTGGGTAAAATATGGAAAGTTTCGCCTTGCAATAATGGAGTCTATGAAGTGTATAAGGAGAGTCTATGAAGTGTATAATAGAGAAGGCCAGGAGTTACACCTTGAACTGTATAAGGCTAAGCCTGGTACATCTGGAGGATGAGTTGACAGCTCTTAGGGCTTCTTCCCAGAAATGATCAGAGAAGGCAATCTGCAATTCATTCTCCCAATCGGTTCTGGTCTTGCTAATGATACTCATCCAATGGTGATAAGAGGCCATAAAGTAGGAGACATGGCCCTTGGGTAAGGATCTGGCTCTAAGTATAACATCTACGCCACTGGGGGGAGTGGATTCTAGCATAATCCCGTAGCTTAAAATATCTTAAAAAAAGTATTTATTAATCTAATTTTATTTAGATTATTTAATTCTTATTTTATTTAAAAATTACTTTTATTAAATAGAAACAGTTTTGAGTCTGTCTCAAAACTGCCTTGAGAGTGAAAGCAGAGCCAAGGATCAAATGGTGGAAGCTGAAGAAGGAAGACTGTAGTGTGCAGTTCAGGGGGGAGTGAAGAGCTGCCGGATGGCTGGGCAAGCACTGCAGAAATGGTGAGGGAGACAGCTAGGAAGGTACTTGGTGTGTCATCAGGACTGAGGAAGGAAGACAAAGAGACTTGGTGGTGGAATGAGGAAGCACAGCCAAGTATACAGAGGAAGAGGTTGGCAAAGATGAAGAAAGTAGACAGGAGTACAAGGAGATGTAGCATAAAGCGAAGAGAAAGGTGGCAAAGGAAAAGGCATATGTTGAGTTATATGAGAGATTAGACACTAAGGAATGAGAAAAGGACCTGTACGGATTGGCTAGACAGAGGGACAGAGCTGGGAAAGATGTGCAGCAGCTAAGGGTGATCAAGGATAGCGATGGAAATGTGCTGACAAGTGAGGAGAGAGTGTTGAGAAGGTGGAAGGAGTACTTTGAGGGGCTGATGAATGTAGAAAATGAGAGCGAGAAGGTTGGATGATGGAAGGGGAAAGTGAATCAGGAAGTGCAGTGGATTAGCAAGGAGAAAGTGACAGCAGCTATGAAGAGGATGAAGAGTGGAAAGGCAGTTGGTCCAGATGACATACCTGTGGAGGAATGGAGATGTTTAGGCGAGATGGCAGAGGAGTTTTGAACTAGATTGTTTAACACAATCTTGGAAAGTGAGAGGATGCCTTAAAAGTGGAGAAGTATACTGGTGCCAATTTTCAAGAATAAGGGTGATGTGCAGAACTTTAGCAAGCACAGAGGTATAAAGTTGATCAGCCACAGCATGAAGATATGGGAAAGAGTAATAGAAGCTAGGTTAAGAGGATAGGTGATGATTAGTGAGCAGCAAGGTGGTTTCATGCCACGAAAGAGCATTACAGATGCGATGTTTGCTTTGCGAATGTTGATTGAGAAGTATACACGGGTTTCCTGTTTACAAACATTACTGGATGCGTGCGCAGCCAGGAGGCAAAACCGCTTTGGTAGCTCTCAAAAAGATTATGAGATGCATAATCTTTAGAGAGCTACCAAAGCGGTTCAACAATGAAAATGTTCAACATTTGGTAGCTCTCAAAAGATTATGAGATGCATAATCTTTTGAGAGCTACCAAAGCGGTTCAACAATGAAAATGTTGAACATTCCAAAGCATGTGACCCCTTTGGAATGTTCAACATTTTCCACCCATCCTTTTGGCGGTTTGTGCAGTTTATTGCTCAACAACTGTGCGTCATCTCTGCTGTATCTGAGCTCTATCTTGGTTAAAATCTCTAGGCTGTAGCTGCTTTCTGCCCCCTAGTTGTGAACACATCTCTGTGATGACGTTGCACGGAAACCCTCCTATAGAGAAGGCCAAGAGTTACACTGTGTCTTTGTAGATTAGAGAAAGCATGTAACAGGGTGACAAGAGAGGAGGTATAGTATTGTATGAGGAAGTCGGGAGTTGCAGAGATGTATGTAGGAGTGGTGCAGGATATGTTTGAGGAAATTGTGACAGTGGTGAGCTGTGCAGTTGGAATGACAGATGGGTTCAAAGTGGAGGTGGGATTACATCAAGGATCGGCTCTGAGCCCTTTCTCGTTTGCAATGGTGATGGACGAGATCAGGCAGGCATCTCTGTGGACTATGTTTGTGGATGACATTGTGATCTGTAGTGAGAGTAGGGTGCAGGTTGAGGAGAGCCTGGAGAGGAGGAGGTATGCACTGGAGAGAAGAGGAATGAAAGTAAGTAGCAGCAAGGCGGAATACATATGCATGGATGAGAGGGAGGACAGTGGAATGCTGAGGCTGCAAGGAGTAGAGGTGACGAAGGCATATGAGTCTAAATATTGGTGTCAACTATCCAAAGTAACGGGGAGTGCAGAAGAGAGGTGAAGAAGAGAGTGCAGGCAGGTTGGAGAAGAGTGTCAGGAGTGAATTGCGACAGAAGGGTACCAGCAAGAGTTAAAGGGAAAGTTTACAAGATGGTTGTGAGACCAGCTATGTCATATAGTTTGGAGACAGTGGCACTGATGAAGAGACAGGAGGCAGAGCTGGAGGTGGCAGAGTTGAAGATACTAAGATTTTAATTAGGCGTGACGAAGAAGGACAGGATTAGGAACAATTATATTAGAGGGACCACTCAGGTTGGATGGTTTGGAGACAAAGCAAGAGAGGTAAAATTGAGATGGCTTGGACATTTGTGGAGGAGAGTTGCTGGGTATATTGGGAGAAGGATGCTGAATATGGAGCTGCCAGGGAAGAGGAAAAGAGAAGGTTTATGGATGTGGTGAGGGAGGACATGCATGTGGCTGGTGTGACAGAGGAAGATGTAGAGGACAGGAAGAAATGGAAATGAATGATCTGCTCTGGCGACCCCTAACGGGAGCAGCCGAAAGCTGTAGTAGTAGAGATGAGACAATGTCACACAAAAATTAACATATGCCATCACCTTATTGTTACTTAAAAACCTCTGATTCTTGGGCTTCTTGGCTCCGCTGTCCAGATAAAAATGACACAAGCTCGTCGCACACTCTCTCCAACACACAGCCTTTGCTCAGCCAGCAAACATTATGCAGCAAAAGATCCTTGTGTTCCACTGACAATTCCTCCAGCAATGCACTGAAAAGGCAATGTTGCAGACTAGAACTCTCATGAACTTAATTTACCAGTCTTGTCACAGTATCCATCACCTCTTTCATGTCCCTACACAGTTTAGTGCACAACACTGATTTGTGAATAATGCGATGTAATTCTAAGAGTGCTGGGTTAACAGCGGCAAGCCTGCTGACCAAGCCCTTGTGTTGTCCCACCATTGACAGAGCCCCATCGGTGACAACGGACACAATTTTACACACTGCCAAGCCATTCTTACCAAAGAACTGTGTTAATTCATTAAAGATTATTTCCCCAGTTGTGCACCAAGGCAGAGGAAGCAAACAAAATAGCTCTTCCTGAAAGGTCTTCCCATCCAAAAAATCATGCGAACACATAGCTGTTCCATATCAGATCAGTCACAGGACGAGTCTATGGCTAGTGATATGGCTTCTGCTTTCTTCAAATCAGTGAGTAGATTGGAAAAAACACTCCTCTGCTAAAAGTTCTATTCTTGTTGCTGTGTTAGCCAACAGTGGCACCTGCTTTAATAGCTCCACAAACATTTTCTTGTTTTTCTCATGACTTAAAACTTGGCCAACCATATCAGTTGCACATGTTTTAATCAACTCAGCATCAGTGAATGGCTTCTTAGCTTTAGCAAGGTTCCATGAAACATGTAATGCTGCAGTTGTTGCACTCCGTTGTGCCAATATTGATTTACAGATTGTAGAAACTGAGTACTTGTATGATATATTTGCTATTTTGATTGCGGTGATCTGATTTTGTAGGGTAGTTCAAACTGGCAGCATGCATAGAGTTGAAGTGCCACTTGAGATTGTCTGCTTTGCAGAAAGTTACAGTCTGCATACATACCAAGCATGTCAGTTTGGCATTGGTGTGGTCCAGTAAAATAAAACTGATCAGTCCAGTGAGATTTGAACTGATGGTTTTCCTGGTCGACTTTCCACTTTTTCATGCAGGCATGTTCTTGGTTTTGGACAGTTAACTGACTTAGCTGGTGAGTGGCTCTGTCTAGTCAAGGACCATAGAGAGAGCAGAGTACATCTTAGGTCTACGCATGCTATACGGAAAAGGTCACGTGTACGGTGTGGGGAACCCTGGCAAGAGTGGCTAAAATGTAGGAGGCAGACTGAAAACTGTTTCCACTAAATACGTGATTCACTGACATGGTGTAGCTACTACATGTGAAAAAAAACGTATACAAAGCAAAAGAAACAAATTAACATTTGACTCGGCTTAACTGAACAATTGAGCTTAAATTAACATCACATGCACACATGTACACCCTGAAGTCCTACAACCCTAACAACTCCATAACAACTGCTTAAATACTCCTGGAGTCAAATCAGCAGCACCTGAGTTTAGGCTGCACCACTGTGGTAGGGAAAGCCAACACCTGGTAATGACTGAGATGATGGGACAAATGGTTGTGTTCTCACTCATTTTGCCCCCCCAGACCATTACTCCTCAGAGTCATGGGACAGGAAGTCAGCAATGACAGTCTTGTGTCCTGGTCTGTTCCAGACCTGAAAACATGGCTGAATAAAAGATACCAGCGGGTCATCCTTGCATTAGTGAGTCCTTCTGTGGCCTCACTGCAGACATGATCAGCCTCAAAGTCTCTACCAATGAGGTCATACTTCAAAGTGTCTAAAGCCCATCTAACCGCTAAAGCACCCTTTTCACAATGAAGTATCTCACTTCCCTTGGAAGGAGTCTGTGGCGTATGTACTGCACCAGCATCTGGCTCTTCCAATCTTTATGAATCTTTGAACCTCTCCAGTCAGGAAACCTCACTTGACTGAAATGTTCTCCACTGGATGCCCCCAATGGCTGGGCATCAGGCCTCTCTCTCCCAAATAGCTAGGTTGTCAGAGTACTCTGCCTTGAGCTCAGCAGAGGGGTTAGAGACGGTTGCTGCACCTTCCAACAGCTGTGGACACTACTGCTGGTCCTGCTGAGGCTGGACACTGCTGCCGGACTCGATTCCACCTCTGCTCCTGCTGCTTGCCTTCCTACGCCATCCTGGCACCCCTGTCAGACTGCTTCTGCATGAAATGTCCCCAAAGACTGGACAGTTTAGCACAACCTAGTTCATCTGGCAGTTCACTGTTGCCCTGTGCTGGTCAAGGACATCATGAACTTCAGGCACATCAGTTGCTTGAATTTTCTTTTCTCAAGTTGGCATTTCCTTCACTGCCTCCTACTGGCCTGGATCCCACCAACTGTGGGGAAGCCTGACCTGAGTGGCTAAAATGTAGGAGGCAGACTAAAAACTGGTTCCGTTAAATAAAATGATTTAGTTACAAGGTGTAGCTATATGTGAAACAAAAGAATATATACAAAGCAAAGAAACAACTCGGCTTAACTGAACAAAACTCATATAACAACTGAGCTTAAATTAACATCAGGTGCACACATCTACAATCTGACGTCCTAAAGAATATGTACAAATCAAACTGAACAAATTAACAGTTTACTTGGCTTAACTGAACAAAAACCGACTCATATCAACTGAGCTTAAATCAACATCATGGGCACACATCTACACCCTCCAAAGCAACTGCTTAAATACTCTTGGAGTCAATCAGCAGCACTGTAAAGTCAACACCTCTCCTGAAAACAGTTAAATAACAAAGTTATTCATTCTCAACATTAATGTTGAAAATGCCTTCACTTAACCTACCAGATAACAAGGGATTTGCAAATTTACCAACAAATCAACATTAAACAACATCTAATAAACCAATTAGCCTTCCCCCATACCTGATCTAATCCTGTGACATCACTAATGATGTCACCTAGTGTACAAACAGAGGAAGTGCGTGAGCCCCTCCTCCTTTTGTCCCTGGAACACATGGAGGTGGCAAGTAATGAGAAAGAAAATGATCAACTTATGTAACACATGTAACTGAACCAATAAACAATAACTGTCTTTGTTTTGATTTAACCAGAAATATTGCTGTATGTTAACTATAATCAAACATAAAACAAACACAAACAAACCCAAGATAGTATGTGTGCTCACATTACGGATAAATGATGGAAATATGGCTAAAACAAGCATGGTCAAATCTGTTAGACTGGTATGTAATGACTGAGATGATGGGACAAATAGTGTGTTCTCACCCACTTTGTCACAGTGACTCTCAACACAGGCTTTAAGAATCCCGGGACTAAATTACTATTACTACAACTACCATCACCACTTACTACTACTACTACTACTACTACTAATAATAATAATGATAATAATAATAGCAGCAACAACAACATCTGCACATAAAACAACTTTTGCTGGGACAATGGAAAAAACACCCCGGACATTTTGGCCCTTGGCTTGGCATGCCTGACATGATTTGGCTCTTGGGGAAAACTAATTGGGGAACCATGGTCTAGACACTAGAGTCTTCCACTTTCATAGTCCTACAGTGGTTCTCACATCTTAATTGCACACAAGGAGAAGGAACACACATGCATACACATGCACTTTTACGGCGAGTTTGTTTGTTAATAAATTGTGTTACTTGGAACATTTTTCACTGTGCTCCTACATTTTTTTATGTGCTCCTAAATGTTTTCATGTAGAACCACATGTAATCCTTGGGAAAAAAAGTTAGTGTAGAGCCCCGTAGAGGTAGCTTTTGTTAAGAACATTTGTGTTACTCGGCTTTTCCAATTATCGAATAGTTGCTCACTTTGGATTTTAATGGTTATTTCTAATCAGCTACATAGTATATTAGTAACCGACTGAACTTAAAGGCAGAAATCCACCCAGTCGTCAACACAAGTAATATTTCAGAATTTTTATGTCATTTTAATTGAGAATAAAAACAGGCTTTTTGTAGTGCACCGACCTGGTCATACTCTGAGGCTCCAGGGTAGAGAGGCCAACCCAGAAACAGCTCAGCAATCACACAGCCCAAGGACCACATATCAATGGCCTCACAAAATGGGAGGCCCAAGATGATTTCTGGAGCTCTGTGGAAGTAAAAAAGTAACAAAAAGTTGCCAATCTTGTAGTTTCAGTTGATACAAATATTTAAAATATACCAAATACAGAGAAGAAAATTAATGCATTTTTAGACTACCAAAATGTAAAAGCACTGTTGGCGTCCAACCTGTAGTATCTGGACTGCAAGTAGGTGGAGCAGACAGCCTTGGAGACATGGCTGGCTGAGCCGAAGTCAATGACCTTCACCCTGTAGGGCTGTCTGAGGGGATCCACCAGCATAATATTTTCAGGCTTCAGGTCTGCATGGATAAGACCCAAGCTCTTCAGCTTCATCAAAGCAGTTGCCACCTAACAATGCAAACACAATAATTAATCAACGCAAAAAAGACAGGGATGACCTTGAGCTGATGAAATCATAAAAAAAGAAATTCATTTGAAAGAATATGTTGAGATAAAAATTGAGTTTTTCCATTCAGCTGAATAGTTTTATAAATATATTTCCCAATAAACACCTGTTGTAGGATAGGTCTGATGTGCCGAAGGGGGAGTGGGCTGAACTTGCTGTGCTTGAGAAAGTCATACAGGTTCTGCTCCAACATTTCAAACACCAAGCAGGTGTGACCCTTGTGTTGGAAGCATTCATATGAGCGCACAAAGTTGTATTCATCCGCATTCTCTGCACTCAGGCGGTTCAGGATACCCACCTGTGGATGGTAAAGTATAAACTGTGCATTAATTGTCAATGCACTAAGGGTAGGTAATTCAAATGTTTCCTTACACAGCATATTATGTTAATGCACCCACACACAGAGCAAACAGCTTCACTCCAACAATTAACTCTGTATGCCACACAAACTAAATCAATATAGTTGTGTTCACCTACCTCAATTTGGCCCTGACGAGCATAAGAGGGATGGTTCTTGAGGATTTTGATAGCCACAATCTCATTGGTGCCCCTCTTCCAGCACTTGGCAACTTGTCCAAAAGTACCTCTGCCAAGAAACTCCAATACTTCATAGCTGGAGGACACGGAGCATAGGATTTCATGCTGAACAAGCTGGTAATCCCCCTCACCGTTAGAGCTACTACTCTTAGTGGTGGGTGCTGAGTGGGGGATAGATTGACCAGTGCCCCCTCCTCCTCCGCCACCTGTGCGGGTGGAGTAAGCAGCTGCAGGAGCCGAGAGCTCTTCTAATATCTGGACGCTGCCACATCCACTCCCACTACCTTCATTAGCCTCCTCAATCTTCCTTTTCTGTCCATGCCGGTTGCTCCTATTTTCAGATGACACCTCAACATGGGAATGGGCATAAGAGGAGGTTGCCTGCTCACTGATGCGCCGGCTGGAACCACGGGGAAGGCTGCCTGTGCTGTCAGCTGCCCGCACCACTACTTGGCCCCTAGATCCAGGTGCAGCAGGAGGGAAGACCAAAGACGGTGCAAAGGGAGGAACAGCCATTGCCGGAGCAAAGGTATACCCAGACTGGCCTGTTAGAGAGCTATAAGCTTCCGAGGTGGAAACATCCCAAACATTGCTCTCTACCTTTAGCTTCTTGACACGACAAAAGGCACTGGATGAGATAGAAGGGGGAGAGAAGACCTGCAGCTGGGAGCTCATAGCTTAAAAAAAAAAAAGGGAAAGGGAAATAGAAATAGAAATATATTAGAAAACGTAAGAGCTACATCTCTATTGCATGTATTCAATGTACCAAAACGTCGAGGAATTTTCTTGGACTTAAAAACACTGACCAAAATAGGTTATGATCAACAATCAACAGGGAAAAGTTGACGAACACTTTACTCATTTCTACTACTACTACTTTCAGCTGCTCCCATTAGGGTTCGCCATAGCGTATCATCTGTTTCCATCTCTTCAGGTCCTCTGCATCTTCCTCTGTCACACCAGCCACCTGCTTGTCCTCCCTCACCACATCCATAAACCTCCTCTTTGCCCTCTTCTTTTCCTCTTGCTTGGCACCTCCATATTTAGCATCCTTCTCCCAAATATAACCAGCATCTCTTCTCTGCACATGTCCAAACCATCTCAATCTTTGTCTCCAAACCGTCCAACCTGAACTGTGCCTCTAATATACTCGTTCCTAATCCTGTCCTTCTTCATCACTCCCAACAGAAATCTTAGCATCTTCAACTCTGCCACCTCCAGCTCCACCTCCTATCTTTTCGTCAGTGCCACAGTCTCTAAACCACACAACATAGCTGGTCTCACTACCAACTTGTAAGCCTTCCCTTTCACTCTTGCTGGTACCCTTCTGTCGCAAATCACTCCTGACACTCTTCTCCACCCACTCCACCTGCCTGCACTCTCTTCTTCACCTCTCTTCTGCACTCCCCATTACTTTGAACAGCTGACCTTAAGTATTTAAACTCATCCACCTTCATCACCTCTACTCCTTGCATCCTCGCCATTCTGCTGTCCTCCCTCTCATTCATGCATATGTATTCCATCTTGCTCCTACCAACTTTCATTTCTCTTCTCTCCAGTGCATACCTCCACCTCTCCAGGCTCTCCTCAACCTGCTCCCTGCTCTTGCTTCAGATCACAATATCATCTGTGAACATCATAGTTCCACGGAGACTCCTGCCTGATCTCGTCCGTCAACCTGTCCATCATCATTGCAAACAAGAAAGGGCTCAGAACTAATCCTTGATGTAATCCCACCTCGACCTTGAACCCATCCGTCATTCCACGGCACACCTTACCACTGTCACACTGCCCTCATACATATATCCTGCACTACTCCTACATACTTCTCTGCAACTCCCGACTTCCTCATACAATACCACACCTCCTCTCTCGGCACCCTGTCATATGCTTTCTCTCTGCATCAGTGTTCAAACTCTGCATCAGTTTTCAGTGTAAACTGTTGCTTATCTCCATTAGTATTAAAATTAAGAAATCTGTTTTTGTTGCAAAGTGTGTTGGGATACCTCGGTGTGATAATAGACTTTAAATGAACTGACTTGACTTCTCTAAATCCACAGACACAATGTAACTCATTCTGGCCTCATTAATTCTCCATCAACATTCTCAAAGCAAACATCGCATCTGTAGTGCTCTTTCCTGGCATGAAACCATACTGATGCTCGCTAATCATCACCTCTCCTCTTAACCCAAGCTTCCACTACTCTTTCCCGTATCTTCATAACATCTTACTCAGTATGAATTAAAAAAAAGAAGGATTACAGCAATTACGTCAACAGTCAAGGGGCAAGTTAATCTTTCTTGGGGGAAAATTAGCCTTGATTGCTCACCGGCTATACTGACTTCTAGCTAGAGCAGTTGTCACTAAAAATATTCACAGGTAAATCTCCGCAAATCTGTGTCCTGCGACAAGAATGTGCTTATACATGAATGCCAGTTTGAAAATGTTTAAAGACATCGGGGTTAAAAGCCTGCGCTGACGGTATATTGGACTTAATCTACGACAAGAAGTTACCTAACAACAGACTTCTTAATCTGTGTATCTTCCTGTTGTTATGCACAACAAACTCATCCGGTAAATACTAAGTGGCAAGAGAGCTCCTGAAGTTGTGTCACAAATGTTGACCTCCCCGCATAAGAAATTATTACTGCCGGGAAACTTTCCACACATTTGACCTTCGCTTTTTGGTCATCGACACCAAAAACTAATGACGTTGTGCGGGTCCACCGCCTTACTGTCAAAGCCATCAAATTTCGGCAGCAGTTCAGCAAAAGGCTCCAACGATCATTTACACCAGTTGGCGACACAGCTACTAAAACAGAATAAACGGATCTATCAAGTCAACAAATCGGTTAACCAAAGCCAAAACGCTATTACTAGCAAGATAACCTAACGTAAAACAGTAAACCGAGTTAGCTTAAAATGTGTGACCCCACTGTTTTATAAAGTTATATAAGAACTTCCACATGATCTTACATTTTGAAAACTGGGTGACCCAACCCGTAAAGTAGCAAAGAGAAATAGAAAGCATACCGGACCGTATCTTGTTGCTGCGTCGAAAAACAGTGTCACCGCAGGTTTAAATCCCAGCGTAGTCCGTCAGACTGTCTTGCTAATGTTAGCCGCTAGCTAGGCCCGCATTGTTTCTCTAGTCGAGTGGAGGCTAAGCAGCGGGCACATCCGCTATCAGATAAGGCGAACGGGTTGAATATCCTCACGAATGATAGTCGACAGGGTCATCGTAGAGTTACAGGGGGGAACTCCGATGTGAAAAAAACGCAATTCAGTTCGTCAAACTAAAATATATTCCATAGTAAAACCGGCCGTTCTTTGGGGAGCGACAGCCACTTCTCGCCGGAAGAAAACGCGAGTGTGTCAGCTCCGAAACTCGCGGCATTTCCGGTGAATACCGTAATAACCATAATAACAAATATGCGTTTTCCTAAAGATTACATGTAAGGAAACGTTTTGTTGTTTGTTGATGTAGGTCAGTTTATATATTTGAGCTCCCCATTTCACATCCACGGACATGACGATTGAGGATGTTGGTCTTGTTCAAACGACAAAATATACCATCTCTTATAAGTGCAATGGACTTTTGGTCACTGGTAGAACTGACATGCCTCTAACGACCTGTCATCTAAGTTTATCATGGATAGAACACATGGTTCATCCCACTGTCATGTTTATAGAAAAGAAGAAATGAATATCAGACGAAAAAGTTAAAGTGCAAATTTTCTTTTTATTCTGATTTCATTTTACAGCAGAAATTATGTAAAGCATTCAGAAGACATTTTCCACATATAAGGGCAATTCAAAACACTTTGCATGGCCTCAGCAACAAAATATTATTTTAAAAACATCAACATTTTAGTGATGCTTGTGCATGCACAATTGTGAAAATAAAAACCAAAAACTACAAAAAAGGGATGACAGCGATAGAGCGAATGAGAGGAAGAGAGTGGATGGAGAAAATAACAGCAGGCAGGATGGGAACACAGCAGGAAATGGGAGCATAGGGACAGTTTAAAAGAGAAGGAAGGTAAGGAGAAGTCTAGCCATAGAATTTATCTATAAGGGTCTACCATTCTAGCATGCAATGTTATGTTTGGCCATGCTTTCCTTAAACTAGGCCTGTAGAATTATATCATTCTTCTCGGATTTGTCTTCTGAGGACAAAAATCATCTTTTGAGCATGTCAATAAACTGTCTCTTGGCAATTTTTTTCTACTCTACAAATTCTTTCAACAGTCTCCATCCTCTCCATGAATATATTTCCATTTATGGGGTGTGTGTGTGTGTGTGCGTGTGTGTGTGGGCGCACGCGTGCGCAAGTGCATGATAGTCTGTACATCATGTAAATGTTTTAGACCAGTGTCCAAGTTTCTCTGTGATGGAGGTGTTGTAATGGGAGGGGTAGTTACATGAAGAGGATAAGGTGAGCCACAAGGCATTTACCATACCAATAGCAAGGATGCCCCTGACAGAACTGTCCAGATTAAGACCATGGCTATTGCTCAGTATGGTCAAAATTAAAAGGAGCATGTGAAACTCAAACCGTAAAGATGCTCCAATTGGAATTCTTTGAACTTATAAAACTGTGTAAAACAGGAAAATTGGCTGATAATGCTCTGATTTTCATCTTTTTACAGTAGCATTGCAAATTCTGTTGTTCTAAAAACAACTTGTGCGTTTACTAACCTTCACTACTGTTTTATTTCTACGATACCATTAAAATTGCTTGATTATAAAAATCACTTATTACTTACTTTGAATTGATATGTGATTGAAATGACTTAAAATGGGGAATTAAAGATTTTTTTTGTAGAAAAAAGTTTTGCTATATGCAGCACAAATGGTGACCAATGGATGACATGTGCAGATCATGTTCTCTGCTTCATAAAATCAGATCTGAATACGTGAGTTGGCCAATCAGTGATCTTATTTTTTCATTTTTCAGTGACTATTTGCCAGTAATAGATTCATTTGTAATGTTTTATAGAAGTATCTTAATTGCACAATGTTAAAGAAAAAAATCATTTTATCGTAAAAGCTATTTAGGGTACCGATTAATTGGAGCATCTTGAACACACACACACACACATGCACACACACACACATGCATACACACAGGCACACGCACTAACAGATGTATAACCCTGTGTGTCAGTGGATCGTTACTCCATCTACCTGTTCTTAAACCCTGAGTAAAATCCAAGGGAGAGCTTTAACTGCTCCCAAAGACAGAAGCACAGAGAGAAGGAGCGTGGCATCTGTATGTGAGTGTGTCGAGTGTCTTTGCATGTGGGATTCAGAGACAGATCACAACTACGTACTGGTGTGTGTGTGTGTCTGTGTGTCTGTGTGTGTGTGTGTGTGTGTGTGTCTGTGTGTGTGTGTCTGTGTGTGTCTGTGTGTGTGTCTGTGTCTGTGCACATGTAGGAGAGAGTGAGTGAAGAGAAAGAGAAGAGACAAAGAAAAGAAGAAGGTGGGCATGACAGTACTTTTTAAGGAAACCTGCTTGTTTACGCTTTATGTCAAACATTGGAAGAACAGTTTTGAGGCAATAAAGACGAAGTAACAAGTCCATGCAGAAAAACACACCTTCCTTTCAACGATGACACTGTAACTTCAGTTAAATGCATTTGACAGAGGCTATCAAACACAGAGGCTGAATTTATGGTTTTCTTGAAATAACACTGCAAAATGCACATATAGGTATGGGGCAAAAGGTCAAACTGTAATTACTATTTTCTGCTATAAAGCAACACAAAGCATCATACTAGACATTCATTCATACATCAACAAATTAGAGGGGTTTTTTTCTTTTTAATTGGACCTGGATCATCAGGTTTTACATTTTCCTTGAGCATAGTCTTTAACACACAATTTAGGAAAATAAACAAGTACCTGTTTACCTTTTGGAGGATATACAGCAGATGGTTCTTGATATTAGCTTGCACTTTTTGTCTGTGAGCAGGCACTTTCTAAACAGAGCAGTCTAGAATTTAGGGTATAGCTTAAACAATGGCAGTGACATGAGGAGACTGGAGAAGAATTAAACAATATGTAAAAAGTGGGGGCAAGACATTCTGTCTTCGAATGGAGAGCTTTGGCTGGAGGCCAGGCTGGATCAGCAGTAGGTCTGGTAATGATCCTAATAAAATCTATTGTGTTGCTGAAGCAAAACCCTATTGTAAAGAAAGTAGTGCAGTAGTGCCCTCTTCCATTTACGGGTCATTTGTCATTGTAGTCACATTAAAAACATTGTCGTCGTCATCCACATTAGTCTGATAAGGACAAACCTCGAAGCATTTAGAAGGTCTACGGTTGAACTATATCACTAGGTCTTCTACACTGTTATCCTGTTTGTGTTGCCACTGTGGATGTTACATGTACTGATATCTCCAGGGAATTAGTTCTTAAAAAATAACATATTGGAAGGCAAAATAGCATTCATTAAAATTGGCACCACTGGCAAAAAGGGTTTAATTTTTGCTAGCCAAAAAACAAAAGCATAAAGTATAAATGTTTTGTTTGAATGATAATTGTTTCAGCTAACGTTGTTATCCCACTTATATTTCTAACATTAGTTTTTCAATTGCATGCTTTAACAAAATTTTCTTTTCTGTAACACTAATATTGGATACTCTTAAAGTGAAGCAGTTAAAATCCTCTCACAGTCCATAGCCACTAACTGTTCTTTTTGCTGTTTCTTTGTCTTTAATCTCATGCACATGACTCCGTTTGTAATATCTACATTATTTACAAGCGATACAGCCGCCCTGTATTCCCAGGTCTCTGTCTTTTAAGTTTTCATTATGGGAGTAAAATAATTTATAATCTTAAATACAGTCATTTTATGAAAAAAGATTCAGGGTCATAACCCCTTACCTCGTCAGTTTATATACAGGAATATGCAATAGTCCAAAATATGGATTTGATTGCCCATACGGGCTAATATGGGGACCAAAGCCCTGTATAGGGGCAAGTATAGGACCCATGTCCTGTACAGAGCAAGCATAGAGACCTCTCAGAGTCAAGAAAAAGTCAAGGCAATGGCATTGTGACACTCTCCTCATAAACCCCAAGTGGGTTTTCGAGGTTCACGCATAGAACAAACTAACAGAGACAGTTAACCATTGGAACATGTCACATTTTACCACACAAGAGGGGCAAACCAGTCTCAAGCTAAACCACCCTTGAGCCAATGAAATAAATAATCAGAACCTTAAATAAATAGTCAAAGTAAAAAAATAATAAAAAAAGCACCCAACGTGAAAAGAAGTCATTTGTCCTTACACAATTCACATTACACAGGGCAAGGATAAGTTAATGAGGACATAAGTGAGACACAACTACACATAGAAATACAAAAGAAACAACACTAAAGCAGTTTGGCAAGCATGCAGGAGCTCGTGGCTCAAACACATGCATTGAATTCAACAAACACGGACACACCACATCAGGCTAGCAAAGTGCTGCCTCTGAGAATGACTCCATACAAAGTCCATATAACAAATTAAGACATCGTTATTCAGACCCCCAACCCTTATCTGATAATGTCCCTCTTACATTCAAGTGTAGTTCCTCCCCTATTGATTGGGTGACTAATTAACAGGTTTGTAAGCCTGTGAGTCAAAGTGGCTGATGGTAATGTCTTATAATAAGTCAGAGAAAAATGATTTGCCGTGATTGGTTATCAGGGCCATGGAGAGGAGGAGTAAGCGAACATATCTTGCATGCAAATGCAACATGGAAGTGATATTTGGTTTATGTTCTCCTATTCTTACATGGATTTCTGTTTAGATACAAAACACAGCAGGTTTTGTACAGACTCAGCATGTCGGTGTATCCTTCATCTCGAGCCAGTCATTCATAACAGGGGCCTCTGCACAGCCAATCTCTACCATGAACAGTAGGACCTCATCATCATCATCATCATCATTATCATCATCAATCTTCAGTTCCTCTCTTACTCCTTGTTTACTTGCTCTCATAAAAAAACATACCCATGAAGAGTGCAAAGATGCCATGAGGTTAATGTGATGGCCTTCCAGTGGGACTGTGAAGGAGGATCGGTAGCGCTGCGGTAAGAGCCAGTTGTATGTGCTCCACCCAGCTGTCTTTCTGTCCGTCTGTCCGTCCGTCCGTCCGTCCGTCCGTCCGTCCGTCTGTTTGTCTGTCTGTCTGTCTGAGCTGCCATGATGGACACCTGTCCAGTCCTCAGTCTGTCTGAGACAAGTTTGTCCCTCTTGAGGAGAAGAGGGGGAGACAGGGTGAGAGAAAAGAAGGAGGGAAAAGGGTACAGATAGAGTGTAGAGCATGTGGAAAGGGGAGAGGGAGAATGCACATGTTTGGAGGAAGGTGTCGGGGGGAGAAGAGGACAGAGAAGGGGGAAAGGCGAGATGGGTGGATGTAGAGTTTGCTCACAGGCTGAGGGGGCTGTGGGTGGGGCCTGGTGGTGGGCTCTCAGGACCCCTGGCCTTTCTCTGCTCTCTGACCCTGGTGGAAAAACCAAACACATGTCAGAGACACACTCAGTGACTGTATGTGTGTGTGTGTGTGTGTGTGTGTGTGTGTGTGTGTGTGTGTGTGTGTGTGTGTGTGTGTGTGTGTGTGTGTGTGTGTGTGAGTTTGGACATTTAGTTCCTTTGAATAATGACCATTCTCAGAGAGAGGAGGAGAGTTTTCTCGTGACACCCGCCCCACCCCATATTTTAATGTACACGTGTGCGCTCTCTCTCTCACTCTTGTTCATTCTAAGACGCATGCACACACACATACACATTTTGTCCCATTACTCTTCCCCAGTCATTAACGCAAACAAGAGCAGGAGACCAGCAGGCCAAGCAAGACAGAGTCCCTGAAATAGCTCAAAACATGCCCCCAGGAAGACTGTATGCAAGATTCCCTATTCTCTCACTGTACATCATGCACAAGTACCATGTACCATCATTCAGCAGTCCTCAGAGAAAGAGTGAGGCCAAGAGAGAGACAAAGAGAAAGAGTTCAAAAGAAAAAGAGGGAGGCATGATAATCCTAGGTCACCTCCCCCCTTCCTCTGCTGACATGCAAACAGGTATCAGCCACTGGAAGGAGAGGGAGAGAGAGAAGAAGCGAGAGAGAGAGAGAGAGAGAGAGGACTCACCCGTTTCAGAGGCCTATGGTCCATCAAGGGGCTTCACAGGAACAGTAAAACAATACCAATCACTATTAGCGCAAATCGAGGGAGGGGAGGTTTGGCAGTGGAGTGTGAGAGTGTGTGTGTGTGTGTGTGTGTGTGTGTGTGTGTGTGTGTGTGTGTGTGTGTGTGTTATACATATGTGTGCAATTGCACCTGGATATGGTAATTCACATGAGTGAGTGTGCATCATTTTTGTGTGTTTGGCGTGTACGTACAGGGTAGGGTATAATCTCTCACCTGTGGCGGCATCGGAGCAGGAACCGCAGAATCTTGCGGGCAGCCTGATTCTGTTTCTTTGTGAGGAGACTGCTGTGAGAGCAAATACATGATTAAGATTAAAACATAAATTATTGACTTACACTCTGTGTGTGTGTGTGTGTGTGTGTGTGTGTGTGTGTGTGTGTGTGTGTGTGTGTGTGTGTGTGTGTGTGTGATACCTGAGGGAGTGTCTGTACGAGCGATAGTATTGCTGAATGAGGACAGCTGCTCTGCGACTCTGCTGGAACTTCTTCTGCTCATGGAAACTCCGGAAACGACTCTGGATCAGGATGGCTGCCAGGGTCATCCTCTTATAAAGTGCATACTGACACAGAAGACCACCATGTTAGTAATGCCTTTCCGCAGCACTACAGAAACAACCTCACATAGATTCATTAGTTTCTTTTCTGTTCACTTTGTCCCTGTACAAGTGGCAATAATTCATCGGTTTCGATGCACTTTGCATGGCCTCGGTGTATTTTAAATCAGTGTCACAGCGTAAGCAAAACTGAACGACATAAACTCATGAAAACATATGTTCAGGTAAAAAAAATGAAATCACGTTTAGATTTTTTTTTACCTAGTGTTCAGCTGCTACAACAAAGTAGTAGGAAACTACAAAAAGCCATTTACTGAGGCAAATGCGCAGCCTGCTTAGCAAAAAAAGAAGTATTTTCTTGAAAAATATTCAGCAAAATTAATCCATCCATTATCCAGCTCTCAGGGTTGCGGGATGCTGGAGCCTATCCCAGCAGTCATTGGGCGGCAGGTGGGAAGACACCCTGGACAGGCCACCAGGCCATCACAGGGCGCACGCGCGCGCGCACAGACACACACACACACACACACACACACACACACACACACACACACACACACACACACACACCTAGGGACAATTCAGTATGACCGATTCACCTGACCTACATGTCTGGACTGTGGGAGGAAACCGGAGCACCAGGAGGAAACCCACACAGACACGGGGAGAACATGCAAACTCCACACAGAGGACGACCCAGGACGACCCCCAAGGGTGGACTACCCCGCGGCTCGAACCCAGGACTTTCTTGCTGTGAGGCGACTGCATTAACCACTGCGCCACCGTGCCCAGCAAAACTAAGCTGTATGTAAATAAATTACTTTCATCAATGGAGTAACTATGTGAATGGGAGGGTTTCGTTTAACTTTGAACAGAGAAAATAATTTATAAAATGTTGAAATACAAAAGTCCTTGGAAAACCTGAATCTGGAGGTATAGTTACCGACACAAAAAAACACATAACATAAGACTCAACTTCCTTTTAGATTAAATAAGAAGCAAAAAAAATATAGATGATAAAAAATGGTTTCAAATAGCAAGGGGAATAAAACACAATAAGACAGTCCTGGTACACTACATTTATAAATCCCAAGGTTACCTTTACAGACTTCTGTTTTATGACTTAAGCTTTAGCAACAGAAATGATACATGGATTCAGTGCTGGATATTGAGGTTTCCATATGTGGGACTTTTATTTCCCAGTTTGGTCGACGTTCAGTAGCTGTTTGCTGGCAGTTACCTGCTTGTATCTCTTGTAACAGCACTGGACCACTGCTGCAATCTCTTTGCGTTCCTGAATGGGACCCTGGAGACAGTGACAACACAGTTTATATCTTGAACTGTGTTCAGACACGAGGTGACTTATTGCAGAAGTTGCTGGCGTTGGCAGCTTATGGGCATATCCTCCTCTGTGTTTTTAATTCCTCCACGTTGCCCCAATGTGCTTACAGCATTCATCAACTCATATATAACCTACCAATGCATTTACTGTTCATCACCTTTTCCTCATTGTTTTTTTTTTGGGGGGGGGGTCAAGGGGTCAATGCAATAGCCCTGAATCTACAGCCTCTAAATGATGAGCGTCTCCTTTATTTTTGCTTTAGCAGGCAATGGGAACAAAAATGCGGTTTATTGTTTCTGTGTGGTAGCTAAGGAGTGAAACGCTTGAATCCGATTGGCTTTTGCCCGCCGATATGTTGTTTATATCGCCCAGAAGTTGAGCATTTCTCAAGCTTTTAATAGGTCGCCGTGCTAGGATGTCATCATTTTCATGCTGCTATTGGTCACGCACCAGGATGGTGTCATAGGCTTTACGTCTGTTATCGTATCCCCTGTTACAGTATACCATCACAGCCCAGGTTTTCTGACACCGCTAAAACTCCATCAGAGCGAACAGCTCCGTGGATCAAATGTCGTTACCCCTGTCACACTGAATGACCCGAGATAGCTGACCATCCTTCATGATAGGGATAGTCCGATACAGAATTTTTGAGTTCAATATCGATACAAATTATTTAAAACTGAAACTAATAGATTATTTGAAACTGAACCGATATATCTGCCAATATTCTTTTTTTTATCTTTATCTGCCAATACATTTTATATATATATATATATATGTGTGTGTGTGTGTATATATGTGTGTGTGTGTGTATATATATATATATATGTGTGTGTGTGTGTGTGTGTGTGTGTATATAGCTGTTTTTCTACTTTTAATTCTCTTATGAAGCTACGTTTAAATATATATATATATATATATATATATACACACACACACACACACACACACACTACACACACACACACACACACACATATATATATATATATATATACACACACACATATTTTCTTATTCCTTGTCATTTCTATTGTAAAGAAGCTAAATAATCATATATGCTATAATCAAATATGCTAATAATGTTAATAATAAAAGCTAATAATCATTAATGTTGTTCAGGAATTGTAAAAATGTGTCCAAGACTCAAATATCAACTTGTTTCTGATGTAAAAATACAGGAATCTATACAGGAATCTAAAATACTGTTTAGATAAACACTTTTGTGAACAACACTTAAGTAAACAATTTCTTTGAATAACAAAAAAATGCATCTTCTGGACAGCTTGTATAATATAGAATAACTGGTCTGCAGGCATCCTGGGCTTACTGCACTATCATTACAGATTATAACTGAAAGTGCTTAGTGCGTTGTCTTGATCGAGCGCATTCATATCCAGGGGCTATCGGCAAGAAAATAGCCGATACCGATAAATTGACAGAATACGAAAACCTGCCAATGAATATTGGTAAACCGATTATCGGTCTATCCCAAGTTTGTGTCATGACAAATGATTTTGTCCACATCTCGAAAAATTTACCAGGGAAAGCCCTAAGATGGACACAATCACAGTGTGTGGAGGCTTTGAATTCTGAGGAAATGTAGGCTGCTGACCTTGTGTGTGGGTCATATACCTTGCGTTTTTTGAGGGAGTGTAGAGCGTGCCTGATGGTCTCATACAGTTCTCTCTGCTCTGCCTCAGTCATGGCTAGACAGGAGGGGTCAGTCTTCAATCTCTCCTCTTTCATAGCTGCACAGAGGAAGGAGCTCAAGTCGGACGGATGGGACAGGCCTTGCTTTGCCTGGGGACTGTCCTGATCCTCGGGTCCTGAGAGAGGCTTTGGTCTGGGACAAGGGTTCTGAGACCTTGAATATAGAAACCTGAAGAAATGGGTGACCAGGTTGTGCAGTCGGCTCACAGAAGGTTTCATTTGATAAGTCAGCGTTTCCCAAACCAGTCCTTGAGGAACCCCTATCCTGCAGATTTTCATTGTAACCCTGCATAGGTATCCCTGCTTGTACTTACTCAACCAATCTTCTCACAGCACTTAATTATGCAAGGTGTGCAACATCTGACATAATTCATTGCTGATTGGTTGAATAACTACAAACAGGTACTACCTATTCAGGGTTGCAAAGAAAATCTGCAGGATAGGGGTTCCTTCGAGGACTGGGTTGGGAAACACTGTGATAAGTAACGTCAAAAAAATAAAAATAAAAAAAATAAATGGGGAATGGTAAGAATATAAGTAGGGTATTAAAGTGAGATGCTTTTCAGACTCACCTCTCCACATGACTGAGGTAACCAGCCGGGAAACTGAGACCACTGCTGATTGACTTCTCTGAGGCAATTTCAGTCTCTATAGTGACTGTGGACTCTTGTTTGATCCTGCCATGTGAAGCCTCCATGATGTGATCAGCTATCATCGCCATGTCCGTCTACAATACATACACAAGATGCATTACTCACCTCACAGACACAGACAAAAAGACTGACATGCATAGGCACACATTCGATGGGGCTGAACCTGAACATTATATTTTTTCAGTATCAACATCACTATGTACAAGTCACATTGCAAGAGATGCAATATAAGGCAAATTGGACCAATCAATCATTTAAAGCTGAAACTCTTATTGCTTGATAGAAAAGGAAATCTAGCAAGTCCACTTTTTTGTAATCACTCTTGCTATTCTGGCACATTTTACAAATATGATTCAGTCTGATTTAATGACCTCTTGGACAGCTGCCCTCTAAAATCTTGCTAATCACTGCTAGAGTGATAAATTCTTTGCAAATTGAGTTTTGAAAGTTTAAAGCTACATATATCTGGTAAAACCACATAACTCCTTTTTATTAGCTAATATTGCAATACATATCTCAAACAAACAAAAAAATCTCAATGCTGATTTTTTTCAATATCTTTCAGCCCATATATGCAAACAAGCACAATATGTTGTTCACTACTTACTATAATCTAGATTTGGGTTAGGAATAAGATTAGAAATTACACTTAATAACCAGCTCCTCCTACCTGCAAGTCCTCTGCGTTACCATGATAGGTGAGCAGCTCGGACTCCTCGCCCCTGTCTGACAACACTCTCTGGTGGAGATGAATGGCTGGTCTTTCCTTCCCCAGAATTCTTCTGGCGAGGCTGTGCCGTCCCAGAGCCTGTCTCAGAGTCCACCTGGTGCCACCTTCAGACCCCCCTAACCTGGCCTGCAGGTAGGAGAGTGGGGTGCTGTGGTGCTGTGGATGGCTTGGGCTGGAGCTGTTAGGAGGCATGTTTTCTAAGCTGGGTTGGGGGGCCTGGGTGTGTGGGAGGATGGGTAGAAGAGAATCACTGCTATTGGGATCTGGGGTTGAGTTCGCTAGCTGTTGCTGGGTGTCTGTGTTTGGTTTGAGTCTCTTGGTTGGAGGAGGCCCACCCTGGTCTCCCTGTGGGCCCCTGTGTCTGGTCTGACTCCAGTTCTGGGTCTTGGCCTGGCTCCCTGGCTGGCACTCTGTCCTGCGTCTCCTCAGCTCTGGAAAAACAGAAAAACAATGAAATTGGACTGATAAATAAGAAATGGCAAGAATTCCTTTCCTTGTTCCTCAGAAACATACATGAAATATCTTCTCCCTTCATACAGGAGGACATGCAGACTGTTACTGTTGTGCATTTATACTATACTATTATTATCATCATTATTATCATTATTATTGTCTACTACTAAAACCTTTACTGAGTCAGATTCAGATTTTTCTACTTGCACTTGATATATTTATGCCCTCGTGGCATAATGTGCTTGTTTTACTGTTTTGTAGAAACATTAACCTGTGTTTTACTTTGAATCTCATATTTTCTTCCTCTTAATGACCTAAACTAAGAGCACTCTACACTAAGAGCACCTAAAATATATGTGCTCTTCTTGAAATGCACTCATGGCTATAATATGATTACTATGTAGCGCTCCATGATGCCAGTTGGAAAACAATCAAATTTATCTGCTGACTGCTGACTCTCTTGTAGAAAGTCACTTTGGATAAAAGCATCTGCCAAATGAATAGATGTAAATGTTTCTAGGACATAATACCTTATGAAAACGAGACAAAATCTTTCTCATCAGCTGCAAACGATAGCTGAAAGGTCATCAGATTATAAACCCCACTAGACAATATGCTCCCTCACCTGAGTTCGCGTTAGTGGTTGAACTCTCACTTATACCACTAGGCTGTGATTCGCCACTCCACCTGTCCATCCAAGTATCAGTAGGTTGGCCATGAGCTGGAAGAGCTTGTTGCAGCTGCTCTAAGAGCTCAGCTAATCGGGTGTGGCCCCGGGAACGAGCAATGTTCAGTGGCAGGCGGCCCAGCGAATCAGGAATATTGAGAGCTCTTGGGTCCCATTGGTAAAGTACCAATGCCGCCTCAGTGTGGCCCAAAGCACATGCCCACATCTGTAGAAGGCAACAAGAACGCAAGTCTCATATGCATATTTAAACACACACACACACACGCACACACGCACACACACGCACACATACGCACACATACAGTACACATAAACCCAGATGGCACATGCAGAAAAATACAAAAAACTTGAGCACTTACAAGTGGGGTGCAAGAGAAATGGTCAACATTAAGAGGGTCCACCTCTAGCTCCAGATCTAAACTGTCAGCGTGCTTGGTACTACAGAAGGAGACAAACAGAACTGAATATCACACCAATGTCTGTGCACTGTATGCATGTGTGCAAGTCTTTATGTATGTGTGTGCAATCTTACCGCCAACGAATGAGAGTTTGAATAAGCCCAGCGTAGCCCTGAGCTGCAGCCAGATGCAGTAAGGTCATTCCTCGGGAGCTCTTGCTGTGGACCAGCTGATTGGATGACACCCAGCATGGCTGAGACATCATCTTTTCACACACCACCACCACACGCCCTTCAAATGAATCCTGCTCAGGGGAGTGCTGAGGAAACGAGAGAGTAAGAAGAGAAAAAAAGATGCCAGGGCAAGTTAGGTAGTTACACTCTTAAGGCAGTGGTTTTAACATCCAGTGGTTTTAACATCCGTATTTTGCAGAATTTTAATTTGATTCTGATGTGGAACACATTTTAAAATGTACTTTTACAGACTTGCTTTTCAGTAAAATGTCATCCCCAACATTTTCTCTTCATCCATTAACATGTTATTACTTTGTGTTTTGAAGTTTGTTTAAAAAAAGCAACAAAATGACCACTTAGGATGAGCACTTTCATTTTTTCTTTTCAAATTATAAAACACTTTTAAAACAAGTGATGCCAAATACAGCAGATAAACCTTCCATTCCTTCTTCTTTCCTTTTTTTCCCCTTCCTTTTTTTTAATCTTAACATAATTACTCACTAAAGCAGCCATAGCAGCATCGATCCTGTTGGAGCAAACACCCTTAGACTTGCCACAGCATCCAACTCTAGAGGGGAAATACTTTCTCTCCTCTCTTATTACCTGGGATTGGTGATCAGTGGCTCCTCCTCCCTCAACGCCTCCACCCTTGGTTGCCATGGTTTCTGAGCCGGGGTTTTGGTTGGTTATCTCGGCCATTCTCTGTTCCATCTGCTCTAAACGCTCCAAGATAGACATCCTGAACTGAGTATCTATGGAAACACAGGAGGAACATACAGTACAGAGCTGTTTTCAAATGGTGCACAAATAGTTGCTGGTTGCACAAAACGTAGGCATCTGTTTGTATTGTAGGTACAGTATTTGAAAACTGTGTTAGTAGATATGCAATATTCAGTGAATTTCCAAATACTTAGACAGAGGGAGGATGGTTTATTAACTGAATGCTATAATTGACCACTTGATAATTTTGGAATCAATAGATTCCAAAATTACTACTATTGCTTTTGGCTGCTCCCGTTAGGGGTTGCCACAGCGGATCATCCGTTTCCATTTCTTCCTGTCCTCTGCATCTTCCTCTGTCACACCAGCCACCTGCATGTCCTCTCTCACCACATCCATAAACCTCCTCTTTGGACTTCCTCTTCCTCTTCCCTGGCAGCTCCATATTCAGCATCCTTCTCCCAATATACCCAGCATCTCTCCTCCACACATGTCCAAGCCATTTCAATCTTGCCTCTCTTGCTTTGTCTCCAAACCATCCAACCTGAGCTGCGCCTCTAATATATTCGTTCCTAATCCTGTCCTTTGTCACACCCAATGAAAATCTTAGCATCTTCAACTCTGCCACCTCCAGCTCCACCTCCTGTCTTTTCGTCAGTGCCACTGTCTCCAAACCATATAACATAGCTGGTCTCACTACCAACTTGTAAGCCTTCCCTTTCACTCTTGCTGGTACCCTTCTGGCGCAAATCACTCCTGACACTCTTCTCCACCCACTCCACCCTGCCTGCACTCTCTTCTTCACCTCTCTTTTGTACTCCCTGTTACTTTGGACAGCTGACCCCAAGTATTTAAACTCATCCACGTTCATCACTTCTACTCCTTGCATCCTCACCATTCCACTGTCCTCCCTTTCATTCATGCATATGTATTCTGTGTTGCTCTTACTGACTTTCATTCCTCTTCTCTCCAGTGCATACCTCCACCTCTCCAGGTTCTCCTCAACCTGCACCCTACTCTTGCTACAGATCACAATGTCATCCATAAACATCATAGTCCACGGAGACTCCTGCCTGATTTCGTCCATCAACCTGTCCATCACCATTGCAAACAGGAAAGGGCTCAGAGCCGATCCTTGATGTAATCCCACCTCCACCTTGAACCCATCTGTCATTCCAACCGCACACCTCACCACTGTCACACTCCCCTCACACATATCCTGCACCACTCTTACATACTTCTCTGCAACTCCCGACTTCCTCATACAATACCGCACATCCTCTCTCGGCACCCTGTCATATGCTTTCGCTAAATCCACAAAGACACAATGTAACTCCTTCTGGCCTTCTCTATACTTCTCCACCATCAACATTCTCAAAGCAAACATCACATCTGTCGTGCTCTTTCGTGGCAGGAAACCATACTGCTGATCGCTAATTATTAGGGCTGGGTTCAAAAATCGATCTCCCAATTCAGATTCGATCTTAATTTCATTGAGCAATTATCGATTCATAAATCCATAAATCGATCTTTTATGCCTTTTCCTGCAGCTTCAACCCGCAACAAGATCTCGCGCAGCAAGCTGTCGTACGAGATCTTGCAGCCCAACATTAGACCGCACTTGAATCATGGCGGGAGCTGCTCCACTCAAGTTCCGCCAGGTATAAAAGCAGATGTCTGGTTGCGTTTCGGATTTAAAAAACAAGACGAAAGAGAGGAGCTGGACAAAAGCAAAGCCATATGTAAGCTGTGCAATGTGGAGGTGAAATATTCTGGAAATACCACAAATCTACGAAACCACTTACTGAGACATCACCCAGACTTGCAATATGGAAAAGCAGATCCGAAACGAGCCTCGCTGGAGAGGACACTTGTTTGTAAGTTAGCATCCACTTCTCAGCGTGCCCAAAAAATAACCAGTGCTGTCACAAGTTTCATATGCAAGGATATACGTCCCTACAGCGTTGTTGAAAATGCTGGCTTTCGAAGCCTCATCAATGTACTAGAGCCACGCTACGTTTTACCGACACGCAAACAGAAGTGAAGTGATAATCCCAAACATGTACGAGGATGTGAAACATGGCATCGCAACATCACTTCAGGCAGCAGAGAGAGTCATCATAACATGTGACAACTGGACATCTAGACGGATTAACGGTGACTGGAGTCTCATGTCTCATGTTCTACAGACTAGGGCGATTGAAACCAGCCACACTTCAAGTAATCTAGCTGACCTGTTGCCCGGGGCGATACAAGAGTGGGAACTTACAAACAAAGACCCAGCCATCACAATGCTGCAAATATGGTCCACGCTGTGCAATCGATGGAGCTGTTGCATATCGGCTGTTTTGCACACATACTAAACTTGGCGTCACAAGCAGCTCTCAAGCAAAGCAGTACCTCTGTGTCCTCGGGACCAGTGTGCCTTCTGAGAGAGTGTTCTCAATCGCTGGCGATATTGTTACCGCACAAAGGAGCTGCCTCACTCCGCAACATGTAGATCAGCTCCTTTTCTTGCAGAAAAACCTTACCATCTCCAAGGAGTGAGAAAGCAGTCATGAAGGGTTTTAGTTTAATGGGCTTTACAGTTACTGTCCAGAGTTTTTTTGTTCCCCAAAATACCCTAATTTCTAATGCAAATAAGCTATTTGGGACAATCACAGTGTATGTTTTCCTGTGATGTCTTGTTTACAGGTATGTTTGCAGCCACCTTATTTACACAGGCTGCACTAAATAAAGCACTTTTTGTAGTGTCTTGAGTTGCACAACTTGTGTTGTTTAATGCTTGTCATGTACAGCATCACATTTTGAATAAAAGTACATTAATGTAACTGCTTTGGGGTCGATTCTTAATGTAAACATTGTTATTTTTAATAATGCAAAAGGTTAGAGGTCTCTTTGTACCATTTACAGCATTAGTTCTCTGAGAATTTCTTTCATATTCAAGCAAAATTGGTATTGTAACTAAAATATCTCTAATCGAATCGACATCGAATCGGAAATCGAATCATGACCTTGTGAACCAGAATCGAATCGTTTTGGGAAATCAGTTGGATACCCAGCCCTACTAATCATTATCTCTCCTCTTAACCTAGCTTCTATTACTCTTTCCCATATCTTCATGCTGTGGCTGATCAACTTTATACCTCTGTAGTTGCTACAGTTCTGCACATCACCCTTGTTCTTGAAAATCGGTACCAGTATGCTTCTTCTCCACTCCTCAGGCGTCCTCTCACTTTCCAAGATTGTGTTAAACAATCTAGTTAAAAACTCCACTGCCATCTCTCCTAAATATCTCCATGCCTCAGCAAGTATGTCATCTGGACCAAATGCCTTTTTACTCTTCATAGCTGCTAACACTTCTTCCTTGCTAATCCACCACACTTCCTGATTCGCTATCCCCACATCATGAAACCTTCTCTCTCTCTCTCTCTCTGTCGCTCTCTCGCTCTCATTTTCTTCATTCATCAGCCCCTCAAATTACTCCTTCCACCTTCACAACACACTCTCCTCACTTGTCAGCACATTTCCATCTCTATCCTTGATCACCCTAACCTGCTGCACATCCTTTCCAGCTCGATCCCTCTGTCTAGCCAATTGGTGCAAGTTCTTTTCTCCTTCCTTGGTGTCTAACCTCTCATACAACTCACCATATGCCTTTTCCTTTGCCTTTGCCACCTCTCTCTTCACTTTACGCTGCATCTTCTTGTACTCCTGTTTGCTTTCTTCATCTCTCTGACTATCCCCCTTCCTCTATATACTTTGTTGTACTTCCTCATTCCACCACCAAGTCTCCTTGTCTTTCTTCCTCTGTCCTGATGACACACCAAGTACCTTCCTCGCTGTCTCCCTCACTATTTCTGCAGTGGTTGCCCAGCCATCCGGCAACTCTTCACTACCACCCAGCGCCTGTCTTAACTCCTCCCTGAACTCCACACAACAGTCTTCCTTCTTCAACTTCCACCATTTGATCCTTGGCTCTGCCTTCACTCTCTTCCTCTTCTTGGTCTCCAAAGTCATCCTACAGACCACCATCTGATGCTCCCTAGCTACATTCTCCCTGTCACCACCTTGCAGTCTCCAATCCCTTTTAGATCACGCCTTCTACATCAGATACAGTCCACCTATATGCACTTTCCTTCACTCTTAATCGTCACCCTGTATTCCTCCCTCTTCCTGAAATATGTATTCACCATAGCCATTTCCATCCTTTTCGCAAAATCCACCACCATCTGTCCTTCCACATTTCTCTCCTTGACACCATACCTACCCATCACTTCCTCATCACCTCTGTTCCCTTCACCAACATGCCCATTGAAGTCTGTTATGTCTGCACACATCGACAGTGCTGCATTTGATTTGGTGCTGTTCTATTGTGCTGGGATCGATTGGTGATGCCTGCGGGCTCTGGGTTGTTTGATCGGGTCTGCCTGTGATGCTGTGTTAATCTAAATAAAGAATGCAACGTAGAGGTTGTGTCGAGCGACAGCGCTGTGTCCTGACGTGATTTCTAAATACAATAAAGTCCGCTCCAATCACCACTCTCTCCTCCTTGGGTACACTCTCCACCACTTCATCCAACTCACTCCAGAATTCTTTGTTCTCTTCCATCTCACATCCAACTTTCAGGGCATATGCACTGATAACATTCAGCAATACACCTTCAATTTCCAGCTTCATACTCATCACTCTGTCCAACACTCTTTACCTCCAGCACACTCTTGACGTACTCTTCCTTCGGAATTACCCCTACCTCATTTATCCTCCCATTCACTCCATGGTAGAAGAGTTTGAACCCACCGCCAATGCTCCTGGCCTTACTCCCCTTTCACCTGGTCTCTTGCACACAGAGTATACCTACCTTTCTTCTTTCCATCATATTAGCCAGCTCTCTCCCTTTACCAGTCATAGTGCTAACATTCAAAGTTCCGAATCTCACCTCCACACTCCTACCCTTCCTCCTCTCCCACTGCCTCTAGACATGCCTTCCCCTCTCTCCTTCTCCCAACAGTAATAATTAATATTATTATTGTTGGGCGAAGGATTATTATTATTACCAATTAATAATTTTGGAATGAAATTAACAAATAACAATGACAAAAAGACATTGATATACTCCAAAATATCCATTTCCAGAAAGGATTACATAGGGAAAGGAATATGAATACATTCAGATTAATAAGTGTAATATGTGTAGATTTTTGTGTGCATATGTGTGCACATACATTCAACATATTTATGTGTATGTATTGCGTGTGACTCTAGGTGAACATGATTCTTTGTTCCAGTGCTGCTGCAGTTTTGCTGCAATGCACATTATGTCATCCCACCAGCTCCCTTCTCACTCCAAGTCTCTCTCTCTTCCCTCCTCTGGCTTCACTGCCCTTATTTTTCTCTCTGCTTTGCCCGCAGCACACCAAACTAAACTAGGCGGGAAAAAAAGGTGGAGCAATAACATAACAACATATAAGCTCCCCCCATTTCAGATTGCCAATCAGAGAGCGGAGCCTCCAAGCAGTGAGTTTGCAGCGTTCAACTGAACGAGCAGGAAAGCAAAATCCATTGAGACAAATGGCATGTAAACATCTGAGCAAAAAATGCCAGCTTTCACCCACTCCAAAAACACAGAGACACCTGTGGATTTCTTGACTAGCTGAGAAAACTATACAATTTTTGTGTAATATTGGAGCACACTGAAGGTGGCTTTTGAAAAAAGACACTTGAGAAGTAACTCATTTATGAACATAAACTTTGGTTAAGTTGCATTACCAAGGTTTGTATCACTACCTGACAAGGAGAGGTTATGCCTGCCTGTTTTACTGCTGTTCAACTGCTTGTAGAGATTTCTCACAACATAACATTTTAAACAAACTAACAAACTATCTAAAAACAGAAAACTGCTGTTTGCAAAGGGATTGCAGTGTATCTCAGTTAAAGGTCCAATAGACTAAATGCCATTCATTACACCACTTAATGTTTGTGAAACATGTACAGTGCTAAACTAAATAAAGTTAAATCTTATCTTGGTGTTCAAACAAAGAGTATTTGGAGAGTCCAGTTACTTCTTAACAACACAGCTAATAGAACCTCAAGGGAGGATGTTGAAAAGACGTTTTCTATGCTTAATCTATGTTATTTCAGTTGGTTAATTTGTATAATTTCTTGCATTAAATTTGCCGTCATAAATTGCGTGATCTGCTAGAATCAGCAGTAAGAGTTTTGACTCCCCTAAATTGAAGGAAATCTAAGCCTTCAAAATACAGTAATTGTTTATAATTTGCAATAATTTATTTGCAAGTTTATTTGCAAATATTTGCAGATTTATTTATTAACTTGCACTTGTCTGTAATGTATAGTATAATATATTATAAATAAATAATATTATTACTAACATTATTATAAATAAATATTAACTTGCACTTGTCTGTAATGTATTTTGCC